>NW_027142342.1:3562952-3863353 GCF_036365525.1 Heterodontus francisci
CTCCTTCCTGGCTTCCCAGAGAATCCTCAGATAAATCCCATCTGGCCCAGGGGATCTATCTATTTTCACACTTTCCAAAATTGCTAACACCTCCTCCTTGTGAACCTCAATCCCATCTAGCCTAGTAGTCTGTATCTCAGTATTCTCCTCGACAACATTTTCTTTCTCCACTGTAAATACTGACGAAAAATATTCATTTAAAACTTCCCCTATCTCCTCCGATTCCACACACAACTTCCCACTACTATCCTTGATTGGCCCTAACCTATCTCTAGTCATTCTTTTATTCCTGATATACCGATAGAAAGCCTTAGGGTTTTCCTTGATCCTATCCGCCAATGACTTCTCGTGTCCTCTCCTTGCTCTTCTTATCTCTCCGTTTAGATCCTTCCTGGCTAGCTTGTAATTCTCAAGCGCCCTAACTGAGCCTTCACGTCTCATCCAAACATAAGCCTTCTTCTTCCTCTTGACAAGCTCTTCAACTTCTTTAGTAAACCACGGCTCCCTCGCTCGACAACTTCCTCCCTGCCTGACAGGTACATACTTATCAAGGACACGCAGTAGCTGCTCCTTGAATAAGCTCCACATTTCGATTGTTCCCATCCCCTGCAGTTTCCTTCCCCATCCGAGGCATCCTCAATCTTGCCTAATCGCATCATAATTTCCTTTCCCCCCAGCTATAATTCTTGCAGTGCTGTATATGCCTGTCCCTGCCCATCGCTAAGGTAAACCTAACAGAATTGTGGTCACTATCACCAAAGTGCTCACCAACTTCTAAATCTAACACCTGGCCGGGTTCATTACCCAGTACCAAATCCAATGTGGCATCGCCCATGGTTGGCCTGTCTACTTACTGTGTCAGAAAACCCTCCTGCACACACTGGACAAAAACAGACCCATCTAAAGTACTCGAACTACTCACCTCACGTCACACCTCAGGTAAAAGAAGTAGGTGGTTGGGTTACCGTCAGGGGAAGGAAAGGGAACCAGCAGGCAGTGCAGGGATCCCCTGTGGCCGTTTCCCTCAACAACAGGTAAACCGTTTTGGATACTGTTGAGGGGGACGACTTACCAGGGGTAAGCAATGGGGTGCAGGCCTCTGGCACAGAGTCTGTCCCTGTTGCTCAGAAGGGAAAGGGGAAGAGGAGCAGAGATTGGGACAGTCATTGGGGACTCCATAGTTAGGGGAACAGATAGGAGGTTCTGTGGGAACGAGAGAGACTCACGGTTGGTGTGTTGCCTCCCAGGTGGCAGGGTACGTGATGTCTCTGATCGTGTTTTTGGGATCCTTAAGGTGGAGGGGGAGCAGCCCCAAGTCGTGGTCCACATAGGCACCAACGACATAGGTAGGAAGAGAGATGGGGATTTAAGGCAGAAATTCATGGAGCTAGGGTGGAAGCTTTGAGCGAGAACAACCAGAGTTGTTATCTCTGGGTTGTTGCCCGTGCCACGTGGTAGCGAAAAGAGGAATAAGGAGAGAGAGGAGTTGAACACGTGGCTGCAGGGATGGTGTAGGAGGGAGGGTTTTGGTTTCCTGGATAATTGGGATCTTTCTGGGGTAGGTGGGACCTCTACAAACAGGATGGTCTTCACCTGGACCAGAGGGGTACCAATATCCTGGGGGGGAGATTTGTTAGTGCTCTTCGGGGGGGTTTAAACTAAATCAGCAGGGGAATGGGAACCTAAATTGTAGTTCCAGTGTACAGGTTGTTGAGAGTAGTGAGGTAGGGGATAAGGTTACAGGGACGCAAGAGGGCACTGGCAAGCAAGAACTTGGTTTAAAGTGTGTCTACTTCAACGCCAGGAGCATCCGGAATAAGGTAAGTGAGCTTGCAGCATAGGTTGGTACCTGGGATCCTGATGTTGTGGCCATTTCAGAGACATGGGTAGAGCAGGGGCAGGAATGGATGTTGCAGGTTCCAAGATTTAGATGTTTCAGTAAGAACAGAGAAGAGGGTAAAAGAGGGGGGGGGGCTGGCATTGTTAATCAAGGAAAGTATTACAGCGGCAGAAAGGACGTTTGAGGACTCGTCTACTGAGGTAGTATGGGCCGAGGTTAGAAACAGGAGAGGAGAGGTCACCCTGTGGGAGTTTTCTAGAGACCTCCGAATAGTTCCAGAGATGTAGAGGAAAGGATAGCGAAGATGATTCTCGACAGGAGCGAGAGTAACAGGGTAGTGGTTATGGGGGAATTTAACTTTCCAAATATTGACTGGAAATACTATAGTTCGAGTACTTTAGATGGGTCTGTTTTTGTCCAGTGTGTGCAGGAGGGTTTTCTGACACAGTATGTGGACAGGCCAACCAGGGGCGATGCCACATTGGATTTGGTACTGGGTAATGAACCCGGCCAGGTGTTCGATTTAGATGTAGGTGAGCACTTTGGCGATAGTGATCACAATTCGGTTAGGTTTACCTTAGCGATGGGCAGGGACAGGTATATACCGCAGGGCAAGAATTATAGCTGGGGGAAAGGAAATTATGACGCGATTAGGCAAGATTTAGGATGTGTAGGATGGGGAAGGAAACTGCAGGGGATGGGAACAAACGAAATGTGGAGCTTATTCAAGGAGCAGCTAATGCGTGTCCTTGATAAGTATGTACCTGTCAGGCAGGGAGGAAGTTGTCGAGCGAGGTAGCCGTGGTTTACTCAAGAGGTTGAAGCGCTTGTCAAGAGGAAGAGGGCGGCTTATGTTCGGATGAGACGTGAAGGCTCAGTTAGGGCGCTTGAGAATTACAAGCTAGCCAGGAAGGATCTAAAGGGAGGGCTAAGAAGAGCAAGGAGAGGACACGAGAAGTCATTGGCGGATAGGATCAAAGAAAACCCTAAGGCTTTCTATAGGTATATCAGGAATAAAAGAATGATAAGAGTTAGAACAGGGCCAATCATGGATAGTAGTGGGAAGTTGTGTGCGGAATCAGAGGAGATAGGGGAAGCATTAAATGAATATTTTTCGTCAGTATTTACAGTAGAGAAAGAAAATGTTGCCGAGGAGATTACTGAGATGCAGCCAACTAGGCTAGATGGGATTGAGATTCACAAGGAGGAGGTGTTGGCAATTTTGGAAAGAGTGAAAATAGATAAGTCCCCTGGGCCAGATGGGATTTATCCTAGGATTCTCTGGGAAGCCAGGGAGGAGATTGCAGAGCCGTTGTTGTTGATCTTTATGTCGTCATTCTCGACAGGAGTAGTGCCGGAAGACTGGAGGATAGCAAATGTTGTCCCCTTGTTCAAGAAGGGGAGTAGAGACAGTCCTGGTAATTATAGACCTGTGAGCCTTACTTCGGTTGTGGGTAAAATGTTGGAAAAGGTTATAAGAGATAGGATTTATAATCATCTTGAAAAGAATAAGTTCATTTGCGATAGTCAGCACGGTTCTGTGAAGGGTAGGTCGTGCCTCACAAACCTTATTGAGTTTTTCGAGAAGGTGACCAAACAGGTGAATGAGAGTAAAGCCGTGGATGTGGTGTATATGGATTTCAGTAAGGCGTTTGATAAGGTTCCCCACGGTAGGCTATTGCAGAAAATACAGAAGTATGGGGTTGAAGGTGATTTAGAGCTTTGGATCAGAAATTGGCTAGCTGAAAGAAGACAGAGGGTGGTGGTTGATGGCAAATGTTCATCCTGGAGTTTAGTTACTAGTGGTGTACCGCAAGGTTCTGTTTTGGGGCCACTGCTGTTTATCATTTTTATGAATGACCTGGATGAGGGTGCAGAAGGGTGGGTTAGTAAATTTGCGGATGACACGAAGGTCGGTGGAGTTGTGGATAGTGTCGAAGGGTGTTGTCGGGTACAGAGGGGCATAGATAGGCTGCAGAGCTGGGCTGAGAGATGGCAAATGGAGTTTAATGCGGAGAAGTGTGAGGTGATTCACTTTGGAAGAAGTAACAGCAATGCAGAGTACTGGGCTAATGGGAAGATTCTTGGTAGTGTAGATGAGCAGAGAGATCTTGGTGTCCAGGTACATAAATCCCTGAAAGTTGCTACCCAGGTTAATAGGTCTGTTAAGAAGGCAGATGGTGTGTTAGCTTTTATTAGTCGGGGGATCGAGTTTCGGAGCCAAGAAGTCATGATGCAGCTGTACAAAACTCTGGTGAGGCCGCACCTTGAGTATTGCGTGCAGTTCTGGTCACTGCATTATAGGAAGGATGTGGAAGCTTTGGAAAGGGTGCAGATGAGATTTACTAGGATGTTGCCTGGTATGGAGGGAAGGTCTTACGAGGAAAGGCTGAGGGACTTGGGGTTGTTTTCGTTGGTGAGAAAGAGGTGGAGAGGTGACTTAATAGAGACATACAAGATAATCAGAGGGTTAGATAGGGTGGATAGTGAGAGTCTTTTTCCTCGGATGATGATGGCAAACAGAAGGGGACATAGCTTTAAGTTGAGGGGTGAAAGATATAGGACAGATGTCAGAGGTAGTTTCTTTACGCAGAGAGTAGTAGGGGCGTGGAACGCCCTGCCTGCAACAGTAGTAGACTCGCCAACTTTAAGGGCATTTAAGTGGTCATTGGATAGACATATGGATGAAAATGGAATAGTGTCGGTCAGATGGTCGGCGCAACATCGAGGGCCGAAGGGCCTGTACTGTGCTGTAATGTTCTAAATCTAATTCTAATTCTATCGTATTTCCAGTCAATATTTGGAAAGTTAAAGTCCCCCATAAACAATACCCTGTTACTCTTGCTCCTGTCAAGAATCATCTTTGCTATCCTTTCCTCTACATCTCTGGAACTATTTGGAGGTCGATAGAAAACTCCCAACAGGGTGACCTCTCCTCTCCTGTTTCTAACCTCGGCCGAGAGTACCTCAGTCGACGAGTCCTCAAACGTCCTTTCTGCCGCTGTAATACTTTCCTTGATTAACAATGCCACCGCCCCCCCCCCCTCTTTTACCCTCTTCTCTGTTCCTGGTGAAACATCTAAATCCCGGAACCCGCAACATCCATTCCTGTCCCTGCTCTACCCATGTCTCTGAAATGGCCACAACATCGAGATCCCAGGTACCAACCCATGCTGCAAGCTCACCCACCTTATTCCGGATGCTCCTGGCGTTGAAGTAGACACATTTTAAACCAAGCTCTTGCTTGCCAGTGCCCTCTTGTGTCCTTAAAACCTTATCTCTGCCCTCACTACTCTCAACATCCTGCACACTGGAACTACAATTTAGGTTCCCATCCCCCTGCTGAATTTAAACCCCCCCCCCCCGAAGAGCACTAGAAAATCTCCCCCCCAGGATATTGGTACCCCTCTGGTTCAGGTGAAGACCATCCTGTTTGTAGAGGTCCCACCTACCCCAGAAAGAGCCCCAATTATTAAGGAAACCAAGACCCTCCCTCCTACACCATCCCTGCAGCCACGTGTTCAACTCCTCTCTCTCCCTATTCCGCACTTCGCTAGCACGTGGCACGGGCAACAACCCAGAGATAACAACTCTGTTTGTTCTCGCTCTAAGCTTCCACCCTAGCTCCCTGAATTTCTGCCTTAAATCCCCATCTCTCATCCTACCTATGTCGTTGGTGCCTATGTGGACCACGACTTGGGGCTGCTCCCCCTCCCCCTTAAGGATCCCAAAAACACGATCAGAGACATCACGTACCCTGGCACCTGGGAGGCAACACACCAACCGTGAGTCTCTCTCGTTCCCACAGAACCTCCTATCTGTTCCCCTAACTATGGAGTCCCCAATGACTAATGCTCTGCTCCTCTTACCCCTTCCCTTCTGAGCAACAGGGACAGACTCTGCGCCAGAGACCTGTATCCCATTGCCTACCCCTGGTAAGTCGTCTCCCCTAACAGTATCCAAAACGGTATACCTGTTGTTGAGGGAAACGGCCACAGGGGATCCCTGCACTGCCTGCTGGTTCCCTTTCCTTCCCCTGACGGTAACCCATCTACCTTCTGCTTTTACCTGAGGTGTGACTGCCTCCCGATAACTCCTCTCAATAATCCCTTCCGCCTCCCGAATTATCCGAAGTTCCTCCAGCTCCAGCTCCAGTTCCCTAACGCGGTCCTCGACGAGCTGGAGCTGGGTGCACTCCCCGCAGATGCAGTCAGCAGGGACACCCTTGGCGACCCTTACCTCACACATTCTGCAGGAGGAACATTCAACTGCCTTAACCTCCATTCCCACTATTCTAAATTCCCAAGTTATTAACCAATCACACGATAAAACAAGAAGAGAAATAGAAAAAGCCTTACCTACCTACACACAACCGAGTCCTTTTTTTTTGGTAAGAGGAGGGGGGCGGGTGGGAGACACTACAAGAGTAGTGTCTCGGGTTCAGACACAGCCCAAATATATAGGTTTCTACTTACCCAGCAGTCCCTGCTCCACCGAAACTCCCGATGAAATTGACTTCCCAGCTGTTCACTCCTCGCTCGCAATGCCTGTGCTGCTGGAAAAGCTGCACAACGAAGAGGTAAGAGAATTTACACAGCCCAAATATATAGGTTTCTACTTACCCAGCAGTCCCTGCTCCACCGAAACTCCCGATGGAATTGACTTCCCAGCTGTTCACTCCTCGCTCGCAATGCCTGTGCTCCTGGAAAAGCTGCACAACGAAAAGGTAAGAGAATTTACACAGCCCAAATATATAGATTTCTACTTACCCAGCAGTCCCTGCTCCACCGAAACTCTCGATGAAATTGACTTCCCAGCTGTTTACTCCTCGCTCGCAATGCCTGTGTTCCTGGAAAAGCTGCACAACGAAGAGGTAAGAGAATTTACACAGCCCAAATATATAGGTTTCTGCTTACCCAGCAGTCCCTGCTCCACCGAAACTCCCGATGAAATTGACTTCCCAGCTGTTCACTCCTCGCTCGCAATGCCTGTGCTCCTGGAAAAGCTGCACAACGAAAAGGTAAGAGAATTTACACAGCCCAAATATATAGGTTTCTACTTACCCAGCAGTCCCTGCTCCACCGAAACTCCCGATGAAATTGACTTCCCAGCTGTTCACTCCTCGCTCGCAATGCCTGTGCTCCTGGAAAAGCTGCACAACGAAAAGGATGATGAGGAATTTCTTCACTCAGTGGGTGGAGAATCTGTGGAATTGAGTATGTTTAAAACTTAGATCTATCGATTTACAGATATCAAAGACACCAATGGATAAAGGTAGTGCGGGCAAGTGGCTTTGAGGTGGAAGATCAGCCATGATCCAGTTGAATGGCAAAGCAGGCTCGAGAGGCCGAATGGACTACTACTGTTCAGATTTCCAATGTTCCTCCTTTGTCTTGCTCAAAGCCTATTGCATTTCTAACCTTTGCCAATTCAGATGAACGGTCACAGACATAAACGTTAAATCTGTTTCTCTTTCCACAGATGCTGCCAGACCTGCTGTGGGTTTCCAGCAAGATCTGCTTTTATTTAGATTTCAAGCACAAGCAGTATTTTGATTTCTTTTTATGGTGAAGCCTTGATGAAAAGGGGAAAAAGTAGAATAAGAGAGTAAACTAGTCAGAAGCAACAAAACAGATTGTGATACCTTTTACAAGTATATGACAAGGAGGAGAATAGCAAAAGTAAACATTGGTCCCTTAGAGACAGGGTCAAGATAAATTACCGGGGGAATTAAGAAATGGAAGAGACATTGAAGAAATATTTTATGTCTACCTCCTCAGCAGAAGTCACAAGTTGCATACCTGAAATCGAGCTTAGAATTCTATGTGTTTTGAAAACAATTGAGAACAGGATATTTGCTCAGTGGAACACACCTACAAATGGTGAAAATCTTTGCAATGTTTTGAATGCTGAACTTTATGGGAGCTTTGCAAGGAAGCTGAAATTGTACAAGGACAGGAAAGCGAACAATTTCATGGAAACGATAGGGGTTTGACCTTCCTCAGAGCAGCTTTTTTGAGTGACAGGGAGAGACTATGTGTCTGGACATGTGACTATGCTCAAGAAGGTTTTTTCCACTTTGGACACTTTAAAAAGCCAGTGAGTTGGACGAACAGCAGGCATTTTTCAGGTTGTTTTTCTTCAGGTTTGCACTTGCTGATGTTCAATATTCAGTATATTCACACCTAATCTGTACTAATGCTTTGTCTTTCAACACACCATTAACATATTGTTTGCCTTTGCTCCGTGACCTTTTGGTCAGCTATGTGGCCTGGTCCAATCTACACCTTCTCCTTTGTTATCTCTTGCCCAACCCCCACCTCACTTGTTTATAATTTGTGACTTTTCTAATATTTGTCAGTTCCGAAGAAGGGTCACTGACCCGAAACGTTAACTCTGCTTCTCTTTCCACAGATGCTGCCAGACCTGCTGAGTGAATCCAGCATTTCTTGTTTTTGTTTCAGATTTCCAGCATCCGCAGTATTTTGCTTTTATCTGGAATATTTACTTTGACTTGCACGGTTCAAGAGTGCAAGACCCAGAGAAATGTTACCTTTCTCTGTTAAGGAATCCTACATCTCTTGTGAAGAAACTCTGGATGTGAAAGTTGGCAAATTCTTGTTGCCTCCGGTCTCTGAAGAATCCGTGCCTCAAGAGCGGAGTTGTTCCTTTTGCATCCAATGTTTTTGGAGATCCTGAAATCTCAAGAATTCTTCTATTGACAGACTGCTGCATCGAAACCCAAGCAGCCTTGTTGCTATACTTTCACTGAAAGACCTGTGTGACGCCTGCTTTAGACAAACTGTCTTGAATGCCATCGCAGAATATTTGTGCAACCTCGGCTGGAGAGACTTCAAGTGGCATCCGACAATTCGACTCTGGGACATTTCACTGTACTGAAAACATCCTGCCAGAACGTGATAAACTCAATTTTTTAATGTTTTCATTTTTATTCCTAAGAAGCAGCTGTAAACTAAAAATCTCTCCACCACACCCCCCCCCCCCCCCCGCAACTTCCCACCCCAGTTAACCGTATTTCCTTTTGAATGTATGTCTGTGCGCATGAAGGTAAAGGAAATAAGGACTTTTTTTTTGTATATTTAGATTTATCTTATGAGTGGTTAAGACTTGTTATTTCTTTGCTAATAAATAGTTAATGTTGTTGATGTTTAAAGAAATCTGGTCTGGCGTGCTTTATTCTACGGGCCAAATAAAGTGTTTTATTTGACTATTCTTTGGTGGCTGGGAAAACTTATTTGATATGCTATGACGTGTGAGTAGTGGGACTGAATTAATAGTGCATTACTCGCGCCTTGGTCGCAACAGTAACCAAAGGGCTAACAAGACTCAGGAAATGACGGTAATTATTATCAGGGGAGAAAAATTATTGGAAAAACTTAAATGACTAAAATCTGACAAATCCCCAGAACCTGGTGACCGACATCAGAGGGTTCTAAGAAGGTAGCTGTAGAGTTAGTGAATGCGCTGGCTATGAATTTCCAAAATTTCCTAGAATCTAGAATGGTCCTAGTAGATTGGAAGTTAACAAATGTGCACTGCTATTCAAGTAAGGAGAGGGAAAAAAGAAGGAACTGTTGCTCACTTAGCCTGGGATCAGTCATCGGGAAAATGCTGCAATCTATTATTAAGAAGTCTTAACAATTCATTTAGAAAATCATGCCATGATCAGACAATATCAAAATTGCTTTACAAAACGGAAATCGAATTTGAAAAAAAATTATTAGTGTTGTTTAGGATGTTACCAGCTGGCTGGATAAAAGGCCACCAGTAGATGTAGGAGACTTGGATTTCCAAAAGACATTCGATAACGTGCCACCCAAAATGATGAGGATGTATGTCTTTGGTGATAATATATAGCACGCATAGCGAATTGGTTAACGGACAGGAAACAGAAAATAGTGGTAAAACGGGGCATTTTTATGTTGGCAGGCTGTGCTCATGGAATTCCACAAGGATCAGTGTGAGGTCTCAGCTATTTACAATATATGTTAATGACTTAGATGAAGAGAACAAGAGTAATGTATCCAAGTTTGCTAATGATGCAAAGCCAGTCGAAAATTTAAGCTGTGAGTAAAACACAAAGGGGCTTCAACAAGATATAGACAGGTTGTGAATGGGTAACAGAGTGGAAATTGATGAATAATGCGGCGAATTGTTAGGTTATTCACTTTTGGCGTAAGAACATCAAAACAGAATACTTTCTAAAAGGCGTGAAACGTGTAAATGTTGATGCTCAGAGGGACCTGAGGGTACTCATACATTGAATACAGTAAGTTAGCATTCGGTACAGCAAATAATTAGGAAGGCAAATGATATGCTGGCCTTTATTGCAATGTGGATTGGAGTACAAGAAGCACGAAATCTTGCTACAATTGAGATCACACCTGAAGAACTGTGCAGTGTTTTGGTTTCATATTTAAGGACTGATATATGGCACTGAAGGCAGTACAGTCAAAGTTCACTCGATTGGTACATGGGATGAGAGGGTTGATCTATGATGAGAGGTGGGGTAAATTGGTCTCGACTCTCTGGAGTTTACAATAGAGTGAGATGATCTGACCGGGCTTCACAGGGTAGACACTGAGGGATTATTTCCCCTGGCAGAAGAATCTAGTCGTAGGGGAAAAGGGTCGCTCATTTAGCACTGAGATGAGGAGAAATGCCTTCACTCAAAGAGTTATGAATCTTTGCAATCCTTTGCCTAAAAGGGCTGTAGATGCTCCATCCTTCAATATATTTAAGGAAACAACAGGTGTTGTGAGAATGCTGAGTGTAGATGGGCAATGGGACCATCAGATGGCGAGAGGCTATCAAGTGTAATGGGAGAGTGGGACTACATGATCGTAAGGTGGTTGGCAGTGTGGGAGTCAGTGTCACAGAGGCAGAGGGGGGACATGGAGGTGGAGGTTTTGGCAGACTGCAGCCTTGCCGCAAGGTAGTTGGATGCTGCAATTTCATTTTATAGAGAATGCTAGGAGCTAAGATGGGGCGAGTTGGATTCGTTAGAAGCTATAAAATTAAGCTAATTTGCAAAGTGTTAATACGAGAAGTATTTCATAGACACATTCAATTATACAGCACAGAAGGTGCCCATTCGGCCCTTTGTGCCTCTGCGCCCTCTTTGAAAAAAGCTATCAAAATATTCCCAGTATCCTGCTCTTATGGAATGGCGCAGCGGTCTTGAGGGGCTGAATGGCCTACTCATGCTGCTAACTCTTAACTTCTTACAAAACGTACAATGGAGAAAACAGAGAATCGCACCTTCAGCAGGGAACCTTACAGCATTGACCAGGAATCCTTAACTGTTCTGATCATTTCTGGAAGCCAGTAGTTATTTGACGACAATCTTGTCTGGTTGACCACTTCTCCCATTAAATGATGGGGAATGAGCAGTGATAACCTGAGATGGAGAGAAATATGAGAGAGATTACCGACTACTCCCATCCTCCTTGTGTTGTTTCATTCACGCGCCTCAAATGTACACTTCGAAGAAGGGTCACTGACCCAAAATGTTAACTCTGCTTCTCTTTCCACAGATGCTGCCAGACCTGCTGAGTGGTTCCAGCATTTCTTGTTTTTATTTTAGTACACTTCCATTCCTTGTTTTCAAATACTTTTATTGTTTTGCCTATCCCTATCTCTCTAACCTCCTCCAGCCCTACAACCCTCCAAGCTGTGGAACCTTTCTCAGCCCCAAATCCCTCCCTATCTCTGTAATCTCCTGCAGTCCCTACAGCCCTCCTTATCTGTGGAGCCTCCTCCAGTCTGTACAACCCTTCCTCTCTGTGCAGCTTCCTCCAGCCCTATCAATTGACATCACATTGCCGTTTGCGGGAGCTTGCTATGCGGACCTTGAGCGTTCATTACAACCGGCACAACACTTCAAAAAGTAGTTAATTGGCTGTAACTCCCATTATGCTGGTCGCTGTATTGTGAAAGGCACTAAAGAAATGCATGTCTTTGTTTTATTTATTTCATTATTACTTCCTCCAGGTCAACACACAATATCATGGGTTAGATAGGGTGGATAGTGAGCGTCTTTTTCCTCGGATGGTGATGGCAAACACGAGAGGACATAGCTTCAAGTTGAGGGGTGAAAGATATAGGACAGATGTGAGAGGTAGTTTCTTTACTCAGAGAGTAGTAAGGGCGTGGAACGCCCTGCCTGCAGCAGTAGTAGATTCGCCAACTTTAAGGGCATTTAAGTGGTCATTGGATAGACATATGGATGAAAATGGAATAGTGTAGGTCAGATGGTTTCACAGGTTGGCGCAACATCGAGGGCCGAAGGGCCTGTACTGCGCTGTAATGTTCTAATTCTAATTCTAATTCTAATCATGCAAAAGAGAAAATGGCAGAAATGTTCTGGTACTTATTTATTTGATCCAGTTTAAATTATTGGTAGATTAAGTTAAATATTTACCTGCAACACGAACCACTAAAATATTGGAGGTAAAAAAGCAACTTCACCCTCTGCTCCGAATTTCCCCACACCAAATTCCCAACCTTTACACTCTGTTTACAATGCGCTCCATTTATGACTTCTCTGTACTGAACACTCTAAATCCAGCGAGAGAACTGCACACAGTTCTGGTTACCACATTATAAGAAGCATGTGATCGCACTAGAGAGAGTTCAGAGAATAAGTACAGAGGACATTGCCTGGACAGGAGAATTTTAACCATGAGGAAAGATTGGACAGACTTGGAGTTTCCTCTTTGGAACAGAGGAGGATGAGGGGGCATGTAATTGAGGCGTGTACACTTATGAGGACCCGAGCTATAGTGCACAGGAAGGTGCTATTATCCGTAAGGGAGTCTTATAATCATAGGGCATCGATTGAAAATATTTTTTTTATGTATTAAAGGTGTGTTGAGGATAATTATCTTTACCCAGCGGGTAGTGGGGTCTCGAACTCACTGCGTGAAAGGGTGGCAGATGCAGAAAGCCTCAACTTATTAAAATAAAACACTTGGTTGTGCATCTGAGGTGCCATGGCCAGGAAAACAGGCCAGGAACTGTATCAGTTGTAGGGGTGAATCGATTGTAAGGATTCTACCAGTTGAAGGGTCTGTATTATTTCAGTTTTCTACTGGTTGAAAGCATCGTATTAACTTGAAGTATTGTATTACATTGAGATGCTGTATCAGTTTGTGGTGTTGAATTAGTTTCAGATGCTGAATCTGCTGTAATTTGTAATGCATACTCACAAATAAATCACTTTAATTACTTCACTGAATGTCCACAGTTAAAGAGGGCAGCCACATTCCAGAGTGCAGTAGAGGAGATCAGAGAGAGAATGTCATATTTGGTGTTTATTACTAAATGGACAATGTCAAGTGAAGGGCATCACTGAAACAACATGGAGTGGACAGATGGAACTGATGTTGTTTGAAAGAACAATTTCATTGCTGGGAGAATACAACTTCTTATTGTCATTAATTAATTAATGTGATCACAATTATCGATCTTAATCGCAAATTCAATCTCAAAAATATATATATTCTATCACATCATGGGTTGAACGCGATGTCGTAATCTGTTTGTTCAAACTATTAAAAAAATGAACGATGTTGCAACCTCAGTAACCCCTTGGAGATTCCACAGGGTATAAATTGCAGGCTCTGTGAATGTATCGCCTCAGAGTTTAATACAGAGAGAGTAGCTTCAGCACAAAGAGACGCATCACTTCACAAGGAAAATGTATGAAACATTTAGTAGTATCTTGAAAGTATGTTACCTGAACCTTGCCTTCATTCGTGTTCCTGGTAACTGACTATAACCATTGAAGTTCTGCAAATCTGCGTGTGAGTTGGTCTCCAGTTTGACTCTGTGACTGGTAATGTCACGTGCTGATCTACTGGTCAACGTAAAACAGAAAAAGAACAGCGATTTCACTTGCATAACTAAAATTTCTTGAATTACCTGCAAGGCGTTATTCCATTTCCCCAACAGATGATAAAACTCTCTTTATAAGTGACAGGGTCTCTGAATGATCAAGTCATTGCATTCAGTGGAATATTGTCTAATGCTGACAAGAACTCAGAGAAGGCAACAGTCTGATTGAAGGTATGAGTCGGAGTATCACTTAGTGTAAAATCAAATTGAGCGTGGGTCACTAACCGGAGAAGAAAACCTGATCCCAGATACCATGCATTATTGGGAGTACCTGTTTCTGTAGAATTGTACTGAGTTTGGGTCACTAACGAGAATAAAACACCTGGTCCCAGTGACCATGTATTATTGGGAGTATCTGGCTCTGTAGAATTCTATTGAGTGCGGGTCACGAACCGGACTGGGACACGTCATCTCAGTGAACATGTATTTTTGGGAGTATCTGTCACTGCAGAATTGTACTGAGTGTGAGTCCCTAACCAGAGTGAAACACCTGATCCCAGTGACCATGTATTATTGGGAGTATCAGTCTCTGTAGAATTGTACTGAGTGTGGATCACTAACCGGAGTGCAACAACTGATCCCAGAAACGATGTGGTACTGGAGTATATGTCACTGCAGAATTCTACTGAGTGTGGATCACTAAACAGAATGGAACACCTGGTCCCAGTGACCTTGTATTATTGGGAGTCTCTGTCGCGATACAATTGTACTGTGTGTGAGTCACTAACAAGAGTGGAGCACCTGATTCCAGTAACCATGTATTACTCGGAGCATCTGTCACTGTAGAATTGTACTGAGTGTGGGTCAGTAACCGGAGTGGAACACCTGATCCCGGTGGCCATGTATTATTGGGAGTCTCTGTCACTGTAGAATTGTACTGAGCGTGGGTCACAAACCGGAGTGAAACACCGGATCCCAGTGGCTATGTATTACTGGGAAAATCTGTCACTGTAGAATTGTACTGAGTGTGGATC
This sequence comes from Heterodontus francisci, assembly GCF_036365525.1. Lineage (NCBI taxonomy): Eukaryota > Metazoa > Chordata > Chondrichthyes > Heterodontiformes > Heterodontidae > Heterodontus > Heterodontus francisci. The sequence goes on from NW_027142342.1 coordinate 3,577,686, forward strand.
ACTAACAGGAGTGCAACACCTGATCCCAGTGACAATGTTTTACTGGGGTATCATTCATTGTAAAATTGTACAGAGTGTGGGTCACTACCCAGAAAATAACACCTGATCCCAGTGACCATGTATTATTGGAAGTGCCTGTCACTGTAGAATTGTACTGAGTGTGGGTCACTAACCGCAGTGCAACACCTGATCCCAGTGGCTTCGTAATACTGGAGTATCTGCCACTGTAGAATTGTACTGAGTGTGGATCACCAACCAGAGTGCAACACCTGATCCCAGTGACTATGTGTTACTGGAGTATCTGTCAATGTAGAATTGTACTGAGTGTGGGTCACTGACCAGAATGGAACACCTGATCCCAGTGATCATGTATAATTGGAAGTATCTGTCACTGCAGAATTGTGCTGAGTGTTAATCACTAAACAGAATGGAACACATGATACCAGAGACGATGTAATACTGGAGTATCTCACAGTGTAGAATTGTACTGATTTTGGATCACTAATCGGAGTGCAACACCTGGTCCCAGTGACTAAGTGTGACTGGAGTATCTGTCACTGTAGAATTGTACTGAGTGTGGGTCACTAACCAGAACTAAACACGTGGTCTCAGTGACCATGCATTATTGGGAGTCTCTGTCACTGCAGAATTGTGCTGTGTGTTAATCACTAACCAGAATGGAACACATGTTCCCATTGATTATGTATTACTGGAGTATCTGTCAGTGTAGAATTGTACTGAGCGTGGGTCACTAAGCAAAGTGGAGCACCTGATTCTAGTGATCATGTATTATTGGGAGGCTCTGTCACTGCAGAATTGTACTGAGTGTGGGTCGCTAACAGGAGTGGAGCACCTGATCCCAGTGACTATGTGTTACTGGAGTATCTGTCACTGTAAAATTGTACTGATTGTGGGTAACTAAACAGAATGGAACACCGAATTCCAGTGACCATATATTATTATGAGTATCTGTCACTGTAAAATTGTGCTTAGTGTTAATCACTAACCAGAATGAAACACATGATCCCATTGACTATGTATTACCAGGAGCATCTGTCACTGTAGAATTGTACTGAGTGTGGGTCACTAACCAGAGTGGAAAACCTGATCCCAGTGACCATATATTATTGGCAGTATCTGTCACTGTAGAATTGTACAGAGTGTGGATCACCAACCGGAGTGCAACACCTGATCCCAGTGACTATGTGTTACTGGTGTATCTGTCAATGTAGAATTGTACTGAGTGTGGGTCACTAACCAGAATGGAACACCTGATTCCAGTGATCATGTATTATTGGGAGTATCTGCCACTGTAGAATTGTACTGAGTGTGGGTCACTAACCAGAGTGGAGCACCTGACCCCAGTGACCATGTATTATTGGGTGTAACTGTCACTGCAGAATTATACTGAGTGTGAATCACTAACAAGAGTGGAACACCTGATTCCAGTGACTATGTATTACTAGGAGTATCTGTCACTGCAGAATTGTACTGAGCGTGGGTCACCAACCAGAATGGAACACGTGATCCCAGTGACCATGTATTATTGGGAGTGTCTGTCACTGTAGAATTGTACTGAGCGTGGGCCACTAAATGGAGTGCAACACCTGATCCCAGTGGCTATGTATTACTGAGAATGTCTGTCATTGTTGAATTGTCCAGAGTGTGGATCACCAACCGGAGTGCAACACCTGATACCAGTGACTATGTTTTACTGGGTGAGTCTGTCACTGTAGAATTGTACTGAGTGAGGGTCACGAACCGGTGTGGAACTCCTGATCCCAGTGACTATGTTTTACTGGGAGATTCTGTGACTGTAGAATTGTACTGAGCATGGGTCACTAACCGGAGTGCAACACCTGATCCCAGTGACTATGTTTTACTGGGAGAGTCTGTCACTGTAGAATTATACTGAGTGTGGGTCACAAACCGGTGTGGAACTCCTGATCCCAGTGACCATGTATTATTGGGAGTATCTGTCTCCGTAAAATTCTACTGAGTGTGGGTCACGAACCGGCGTGCAACAACTGATCCCAGTGACGATGTGGTACTGGAGTATATGTCACTGCAGAATTCTACTGAGTGTGGATCACTAAACAGAATGGAACACCTGGTCCCAGTAACGTTGTATTATTGGGAGTCTCTGTCGCGATACAATTGTACTGTGTGTGAGTCACCAACAAGAGTGGAGCACCTGATTCCAGTAACCATGTATTACTCGAAATATCTGTCACTGTAGAATTGTACTGAGTGTGGGTCAGTAACCGGAGTGGTACACCTGATCCCGGTGGCCATGTATTATTGGGAGTCTCTGTCACTGTAGAATTGTACTGAGCGTGGGTCACAAACCGGAGTGAAACACCGGATCCCAGTGGCTATGTATTACTGGGAATATCTGTCACTGTAGAATTGTACAGAGTGTGGGTCACTATCCAGAAAATAACACCTGATCCCAGTGACAATGTATTATTGGGAGTGCCTGTCACTGTAGAATTGCACTGAGTGTGGGTCACGAACCGCAGTGCAACACCTGATCCCAGTGGCTTCGTATGACTGGATTATCTGTCACTGTAGAATTGTACTGAGTGTGGATCACCAACCGGAGTGCAACACCTGATCCCAGTGACTATGTGTTGCTGGAGTATCTGTCAATGTAGAATGGTACTGAGTGTGGGTCACTGACCTGAATGGAACACCTGATCCCAGTGATCATGTATTATTGGGAGTAACTGTCACTGCAGAATTGTGCCGAGTGTTAATCACTAAACAGAATGGAACACATGATACCAGAGACTATGTAATACTGGACTATCTCTCAGTGTAGAATTGTACTGATTTTGGATCACTAATCGGACTGCAACACCTGGTCCCAGTGACTAAGTGTGACTGGAGTATCTGTCACTGTAGAATTGTCCTGAGTGTGGGTCACTAACCAGAACTAAACACGTGGTCTCAGTGACCATATATTATTATGAGTATCTGTCACTGCAGAATTGGACTGAGGGTGGATCACTAACCAGATTGCAACACCTGATCTAATGTGACTATGTGTTACTGGAGTATCTGTCACTGTAAAATTGTACTGATTGTGGGTAACTAAACAGAATGGAACACCGAATTCCAGAGACCATACATTGTTATGAGTATCTGTCACTGTAAAATTGTGCTGAGTGTTAATCACTAAGCAGAATGAAACACCTGATCCTAGTGATCATGTATTATTGGGAGAATCTGTCACTGCAGAATTGAGCTGAGTGTGGATCACGAGTCGGAGTGCCACACCTGATCGCAGTGACTATGTGTTACTGGAGTATCTGTCACTGTGGAATTGTACTGAGTGTGGGTCACTGACCAGAATTGAACACCTGATCCCGGTGACTATGTGTTACTGGAGCAACTGTCACTGTAGAATTGTACTGAGTGTGGGTCACTAACCAGAGTGGAGCACCTGGCCCCAGTGACCATGTATTATTGGGTGTAACAGTCACTGTAGAATTATACTGAGTGTGAATCACTAACAAGAGTGGAACACCTGATTCCAGTGACTATGTATTACTAGGAGTATCTGTCACTGCAGAATTGTACTGAGCGTGGGTCACTAACCAGTATGGAACACGTGATCCCAGTGACCATGTATTATTGGGAGTGTCTGTCACTGTAGAATTGTACTGAGCGTGGGTCACTAACCGGAGTGCACCACCTGATCCCAGTGGTTATGTATTACTAAGAATGTCTGTCACTGTAGAATTGTCCAGAGTGTGGATCACCAACCGGAGTGCAACACCTGATACCAGTGACTATGTATTACTGGAGTATCTGTCAATGTAGAACTGTGCTGAGTGTAAATCACTAACCAGAATGGAACACCTGATCCCAGTGACTATGTTTTACTGGGAGATTCTGTGACTGTAGAATTGTACTGAGCATGGGTCACTAACCGGAGTGCAACACCTGATCCCAGTGACTATGTTTTACTGGGAGAGTCTGTCACTGTAGAATTGTACTGAGTGTGGGTCACGAACCGGTGTGGAACTCCTGATCCCAGTGACCATGTATTATTGGGAGTATCTGTCTCTGTAAAATTGTACTGAGTGTGGGTCAATAACCAGAATGGAACACCTGATCCCAGTGACCATATATTATTGGGAGTATCTGTCACTGTAGAATTCTACTGAGTGTGGATCACTAACCGGCGATCAACAACTTATCCCAGTGATGATGTGGTACTGGAGTATATGTCACTGCAGAATTCTACTGAGTGTGGATCACTAAACAGAATGGAACACCTGGTCTCAGTGACCTTGTATTATTGGGAGTATCTGTCACTGCAGAATTCTACTGAGTGTGGATCACTAACTGGCGATCAACAACTTATCCCAGTGATGATGTGGTACTGGAGTATATGTCACTGCAGAATTCTACTGAGTGTGGATCACTAAACAGAATGGAACACCTGGTCTCAGTGACCTTGCATTATTGGGAGTCTCTGTCGCGATACAATTGTACTGTGTGTGAGTCACTAACAAGAGTGGAGCACCTGATTCCAGTAACCATGTATTACTCGGAGTATCTGTCTCTGTAAAATTGTACTGAGTGTGGGTCAATAACCATAATGGAACACCTGATCCCAGTGACCATATATTATTGGGAGTATCTGTCACTGCAGAATTCTACTGAGTGTGGATCACTAACTGGCGATCAACAACTTATCCCAGTGATGATGTGGTACTGGAGTATATGTCACTGCAGAATTCTACTGAGTGTGGATCACTAAACAGAATGGAACACCTGGTCTCAGTGACCTTGCATTATTGGGAGTCTCTGTCGCGATACAATTGTACTGTGTGTGAGTCACTAACAAGAGTGGAGCACCTGATTCCAGTAACCATGTATTACTCGGAGTATCTGTCACTGTAGAATTGTACTGAGTGTGGGTCAGTAACCGGAGTGGAACACCTGATCCCGGTGGCCATGTATTATTGGGAGTGTCTGTCACTGTAGATTTGTACTGAGCGTGGGTCACAAACCGGAGTGCAACACCTGAACCCAGTGGCTATGTATTACTGGGAATATCTGTCACTGTAGAATTGTACTGAGTGTGGATCACTAACAGGAGTGCAACACCTGATCGCAGTGACAATGTTTTACTGGGGTATCATTCACTGTAAAATTGTACAGAGTGTGGGTCACTATCCAGAAAATAACACCTGATCCCAGTGAACATGTAGTATTGGGAGTGCCTGTCACTGTAGAATTGTACTGAGTGTGGGTCACTAACCGCAGTGCAACACCTGATCCCAGTGGCTTCGTATTACTGGAGTATCTGTCACTGTAGAATTGTATTGAGTGTGGATCACCAACCGGAGTGCAACACCTGATCCCAGTGACTATGTGTTGCTGGAGTATCTGTCAATGTAGAATTGTACTGAGTGTGGGTAACTGACTAGAATGGAGCACCTGATCCCAGTGATCATGTATTATTGGTAGTAACTGTCACTGCAGAATTGTGCTGAGTGTTAATCACTAAACAGAATGGAACACATGATACCAGAGACTATGTAATACTGGAGTATCTCTCAGTGTAGAATTGTACTGATTTTGGATCACTAATTGAGTGCAACACCTGGTCCCAGTGACTAAGTGTGACTGGAGTATCTGTCACTGTAGAATTGTACTGAGGGTGGATCACTAGCCAGAACTAAACACGTGGTCTCAGTGACCATATATTATTATGAGTATCTGTCACTGCAGAATTGTACTGAGGGTGGATCAATAACCAGATTGCAACACCTGATCCCAGTGACTATGTGTTACTGGAGTATCTGTCACTGTAAAATTGTACTGATTGTGGGTAACTAAACAGAATGGAACACCGAATTCCAGAGACCATACATTGTTATGAGTATCTGTCACTGTAAAATAGTGCTGAGTGTTAATCACTAACCAGAATGAAACACCTGATCCGAGTGATCATGTATTATTGGGAGAATCTGTCACTGCAGAAATGAGCTGAGTGTGGATCAGGAATCGGAGTGCCACACCTGATCCCAGTGACTATGTATTACTAGGAGTATCTGTCACTGTAGAATTGTACTGAGTGTGGGTCACTAACCAGAATGGAAAACCTGATCCCAGTGACCATATATTATTGGCAGTATCTGTCACTGTAGAATTGTACAGAGTGTGGATCACCAACCGGAGTGCCACACCTGATCCCAGTGACTTTGTGTTACTGGAGTATCTGTCACTGCAGAATTGTACTGAGGGTGGATCACTAACCAGATTGCAACACCTGATCCCAGTGACTATGTGTTACTGGAGTATCTGTCACTGTAAAATTGTACTGATTGTGGGTAACTAAACAAAATGGCACACAGAATTCCAGTGACCATATATTATTATGAGTATCTGTCACTGTAAAATTGTGCTGAGTGTTAATCACTAACCAGAAAGAAACACATGATCCCATTGACTATGTATTACTAGGAGTATCTGTCACTGTAGAATTGTACTGAGTGTGGGTCACTAACCAGAATGGAAAACCTGATCCCAGTGACCATATATTATTGGCAGTATCTGTCACTGTAGAATTGTACAGAGTGTGAATCACCAACCGGAGTGCAACACCTGATCCCAGTGACTATGTGTTACTGGAGTATCTGTCAATGTAGAATTGTACTGAGTGTGGGCCACTAACCAGAATGGAACACCTGATCCCAGTGATCATGTATTATTGGGAGTATCTGTCACTGCAGAATTGAGCTGAGTGTAAATCACTAACCAGAATGGAACACCTGATTCCAGTGATCATGTATTATTGGGAGTATCTGTCACTGCAGAACTGAGCTGAGTGTGGATCACTAATCGGAGTGCCACACCTGATCCCAGTGACCATGTGTTACTGGAGTATCTGTCACTGTGGAATTGTACTGAGTGTGGGTCACTGACCAGAATTGAACACCTGATCCCGGTGACTATGTGTTACTGGAGCATCTGTCAATGTAGAATTGTACTGAGTGTGGGTCACCAACCAGAGTGGAGCGCCTGACCCCAGTGACCATGTATTATTGGGTGTAACTGTCACTGTAGAATTATACTGAGTGTGAATCACTAACAAGGGTGGAACACCTGATTCCAGTGACTATGTGTTACTAGGAGTATCTGTCACTGCAGAATTGTACTGAGCGTGGGTCACTAATCAGAATGGAACACGTGATCCAAGTGACCATGTATTATTGGGAGTGTCTGTCACTGTTGAATTTTACTGAGCGTGGGTCACCAACCGGAGTGCAACACCTGATCCCAGTGGCTATGTATTACTGAGAATGTCTGTCACTGTAGAATTGTCCAGAGTGTGGATCACCAACCGGAGTGCCACACCTGATACCAGTGACTATGTATGACTGGAGTATCTGTCAATGTAGAACTGTGCTGAGTGTAAATCACTAACCAGAATGGAACACCTGATCCCAGTGACTATGTTTTACTGGGAGATTCTGTGACTGTAGAATTGTACTGAGCATGGGTCATTAACCGGTGTGCAACACCTGATCCCAGTGACTATGTTTTACTGGGAGAGTCTGTCACTGTAGAATTGTGCTGAGTGTGGGTCACGAACCGGTGTGGAACTCCTGATCCCAGTGACCATGTATTATTGGGAGTATCTGTCTCTGTAAAATTGTACTGAGTGTGGGTCAATAACCAGAAAGAAACACCTGGTCTCAGTGACCATGTATTATTGGGAGATTCCGTGACTGTAGTATTGCACTGAGCGTCGGTCACTAACCGGAGTGCCACACCTGATCCCAGTGGCTATGGACTACTGGGAGTGTCTGTCACTGTGGAATTGTACTGAGTGTGGGTCACTGACCAGAATTGAACACCTGATCCCGGTGACTATGTTTTACTGGAGCATCTGTCAATGGAGAATTGTACTGAGTGTGGGTCACTAACCAGAGTGGAGCACCTGACCCCAGTGACCATGTATTATTGGGTGTAACTGTCACTGTAGAATTATACTGAGTGTGAATCACGAACAAGAATGGAACACCTGATTCCAGTGACTATGTGTTACTAGGTGTATCTGTCACTGCAGAATTGCACTGAGCGTGGGGCACTAACCAGAATGGAACACGTGATCCCAGTGACCATGTATTATTGGGAGTGTCTGTCACTGTCGAATTGTACTGAGCGTGGGTCACTAACCGGAGTTCAACACCTGATCCCAGTGACGATGTGGTACTGGAGTATATGTCACTGCAGAATTCTACTGAGTGTGGATCACTAAACAGAATGGAACACCTGGTCTCAGTGACCTTGTATTATTGGGAGTCTCTGTCGTGATACAATTGTACTGTGTGTGAGTCACTAACAAGAGTGGAACACCTGATTCCAGTAACCATTTATTACTCGGAGTATCTGTCACTGCAGAATTGTACTGAGGGTGGATCACTAACCAGATTGCAACACCTGATCCCAGTGACTATGTGTTACTGGAGTATCTGTCACTGTAAAATTGTACTGATTGTGGGTAACTAAACAGAATGGCACACAGAATTTCAGTGACCATATATTATTATGAGTATCTGTCACTGTAAAATTGTGCTGAGTGTTAATCACTAACCAGAATGAAACACATGATCCCATTGACTATGTATTACTAGGAGTATCTGTCACTGTAGAATTGTACTGAGTGTGGGTCACTAACCAGAATGGAAAACCTGATCCCAGTGACCATATATTATTGGCAGTATCTGTCACTGTAGAATTGTACTGAGTGTGGATCACCAACCGGAGTGCAACACCTGATCCCAGTGACTATGTGTTGCTGGAGTATCTGTCAATGTAGAATTGTACTGAGTGTGGGTCACTGACCAGAATGGAACACCTGATCCCAGTGATCATGTATTATTGGAAGTATCTGTCACTGCTGAATTGTGCCGAGTGTTAATCACTAAACAGAATGGAACACATGATACCAGAGACTATGTAATACTGGACTATCTCTCAGTGTAGAATTGTACTGATTTTGGATCACTAATCGGACTGCAACACCTGGTCCCAGTGACTAAGTGTGACTGGAGTATCTGTCACTGTAGAATTGTACTGAGTGTGGGTCACTAACCAGAACTAAACACGTGGTCTCAGTGACCATATATTATTATGAGTATCTGTCACTGCAGAATTGGACTGAGGGTGGATCACTAACCAGATTGCAACACCTGATCTAATGTGACTATGTGTTACTGGAGTATCTGTCACTGTAAAATTGTACTGATTGTGGGTAACTAAACAGAATGGAACACCGAATTCCAGAGACCATACATTGTTATGAGTATCTGTCACTGTAAAATTGTGCTGAGTGTTAATCACTAACCAGAATGAAACACCTGATCCTAGTGATCATGTATTATTGGGAGAATCTGTCACTGCAGAATTGAGCTGAGTGTGGATCACGAATCGGAGTGCCACACCTGATCCCAGTGACTATGTGTTACTGGAGTATCTGTCACTGTGGAATTGTACTGAGTGTGGGTCACTGACCAGAATTGAACACCTGATCCCGGTGACTATGTGTTACTGGAGCAACTGTCACTGTAGAATTGTACTGAGTGTGGGTCACTAACCAGAGTGGAGCACCTGGCCCCAGTGACCATGTATTATTGGGTGTAACAGTCACTGTAGAATTATACTGAGTGTGAATCACTAACAAGAGTGGAACACCTGATTCCAGTGACTATGTATTACTAGGAGTATCTGTCACTGCAGAATTGTACTGAGCGTGGGTCACTAACCAGTATGGAACACGTGATCCCAGTGACCATGTATTATTGGGAGTGTCTGTCACTGTAGAATTGTACTGAGCGTGGGTCACTAACCGGAGTGCACCACCTGATCCCAGTGGTTATGTATTACTAAGAATGTCTGTCACTGTAGAATTGTCCAGAGTGTGGATCACCAACCGGAGTGCAACACCTGATACCAGTGACTATGTATTACTGGAGTATCTGTCAATGTAGAACTGTGCTGAGTGTAAATCACTAACCAGAATGGAACACCTGATCCCAGTGACTATGTTTTACTGGGAGATTCTGTGACTGTAGAATTGTACTGAGCATGGGTCACTATCGGAGTGCAACACCTGATCCCAGTGACTATGTTTTACTGGGAGAGTCTGTCACTGTAGAATTGTACTGAGTGTGGGTCACGAACCGGTGTGGAACTCCTGATCCCAGTGACCATGTATTCTTGGGAGTATCTGTCTCTGTAAAATTGTACTGAGTGTGGGTCAATAACCAGAATGGAACACCTGATCCCAGTGACCATATATTATTGGGAGTATCTGTCACTGTAGAATTCTACTGAGTGTGGATCACTAACCGGCGATCAACAACTTATCCCAGTGATGATGTGGTACTGTAGTATATGTCACTGCAGAATTCTACTGAGTGTGGATCACTAAACAGAATGGAACACCTGGTCTCAGTGACCTTGTATTATTGGGAGTCTCTGTCGCGATACAATTGTACTGTGTGTGAGTCACTAACAAGAGTGGAGCACCTGATTCCAGTAACCATGTATTACTCGGAGTATCTGTCACTGTAGAATTGTACTGAGTGTGGGTCAGTAACCGGAGTGGAACACCTGATCCCGGTGGCCATGTATTATTGGGAGTGTCTGTCACTGTCGAATTGTACTGAGCGTGGGTCACTAACCGGAGTTCAACACCTGATCCCAGTGACGATGTGGTACTGGAGTATATGTCACTGCAGAATTCTACTGAGTGTGGATCACTAAACAGAATGGAACACCTGGTCTCAGTGACCTTGTATTATTGGGAGTCTCTGTCGTGATACAATTGTACTGTGTGTGAGTCACTAACAAGAGTGGAGCACCTGATTCCAGTAACCATGTATTACTCGGAGTATCTGTCACTGCAGAATTGTACTGAGGGTGGATCACTAACCAGATTGCAACACCTGATCCCAGTGACTATGTGTTACTGGAGTATCTGTCACTGTAAAATTGTACTGATTGTGGGGAACTAAACAGAATGGCACACAGAATTTCAGTGACCATATATTATTATGAGTATCTGTCACTGTAAAATTGTGCTGAGTGTTAATCACTAACCAGAATGAAACACATGATCCCATTGACTATGTATTACTAGGAGTATCTGTCACTGTAGAATTGTACCGAGTGTGGGTCACTAACCAGAATGGAAAACCTGATCCCAGTGACCATATATTATTGGCAGTATCTGTCACTGTAGAATTGTACTGAGTGTGGATCACCAACCGGAGTGCAACACCTGATCCCAGTGACTATGTGTTGCTGGAGTATCTGTCAATGTAGAATTGTACTGAGTGTGGGTCACTGACCAGAATGGAACACCTGATCCCAGTGATCATGTATTATTGGAAGTATCTGTCACTGCTGAATTGTGCCGAGTGTTAATCACTAAACAGAATGGAACACATGATACCAGAGACTATGTAATACTGGACTATCTCTCAGTGTAGAATTGTACTGATTTTGGATCACTAATCGGACTGCAACACCTGGTCCCAGTGACTAAGTGTGACTGGAGTATCTGTCACTGTAGAATTGTACTGAGTGTGGGTCACTAACCAGAACTAAACACGTGGTGTCAGTGACCATATATTATTATGAGTATCTGTCAATGCAGAATTGGACTGAGGGTGGATCACTAACCAGATTGCAACACCTGATCTAATGTGACTATGTGTTACTGGAGTATCTGTCACTGTAAAATTGTACTGATTGTGGGTAACTAAACAGAATGGAACACCGAATTCCAGAGACCATACATTGTTATGAGTATCTGTCACTGTAAAATTGTGCTGAGTGTTAATCACTAACCAGAATGAAACACCTGATCCTAGTGATCATGTATTATTGGGAGAATCTGTCACTGCAGAATTGAGCTGAGTGTGGATCACGAGTCGGAGTGCCACACCTGATCCCAGTGACTATGTGTCACTGGAGTATCTGTCACTGTGGAATTGTACTGAGTGTGGGTCACTGACCAGAATTGAACACCTGATCCCGGTGACTATGTGTTACTGGAGCAACTGTCACTGTAGAATTGTACTGAGTGTGGGTCACTAACCAGAGTGGAGCACCTGGCCCCAGTGACCATGTATTATTGGGTGTAACAGTCACTGTAGAATTATACTGAGTGTGAATCACTAACAAGAGTGGAACACCTGATTCCAGTGACTATGTATTACTAGGAGTATCTGTCACTGCAGAATTGTACTGAGCGTGGGTCACTAACCAGTATGGAACACGTGATCCCAGTGACCATGTATTATTGGGAGTGTCTGTCACTGTAGAATTGTACTGGGCGTGGGTCACTAACCGGAGTGCACCACCTGATCCCAGTGGTTATGTATTACTAAGAATGTCTGTCACTGTAGAATTGTCCAGAGTGTGGATCACCAACCGGAGTGCAACACCTGATACCAGTGACTATGTATTACTGGAGTATCTGTCAATGTAGAACTGTGCTGAGTGTAAATCACTAACCAGAATGGAACACCTGATCCCAGTGACTATGTTTTACTGGGAGATTCTGTGACTGTAGAATTGTACTGAGCATGGGTCACTAACCGGAGTGCAACACCTGATCCCAGTGACTATGTTTTACTGGGAGAGTCTGTCACTGTAGAATTGTACTGAGTGTGGGTCACGAACCGGTGTGGAACTCCTGATCCCAGTGACCATGTATTCTTGGGAGTATCTGTCTCTGTAAAATTGTACTGAGTGTGGGTCAATAACCAGAATGGAACACCTGATCCCAGTGACCATATATTATTGGGAGTATCTGTCACTGTAGAATTCTACTGAGTGTGGATCACTAACCGGCGATCAACAACTTATCCCAGTGATGATGTGGTACTGGAGTATATGTCACTGCAGAATTCTACTGAGTGTGGATCACTAAACAGAATGGAACACCTGGTCTCAGTGACCTTGTATTATTGGGAGTCTCTGTCGCGATACAATTGTACTGTGTGTGAGTCACTAACAAGAGTGGAGCACCTGATTCCAGTAACCATGTATTACTCGGAGTATCTGTCACTGCAGAATTGTGCTGAGTGTTAATCAATAAACAGAATGGAACACATGATACCAGAGACTATGTAATACTGGAGTATCTCTCAGTGTAGAATTGTACTGATTTTGGATCACTAATCGGAGTGCAACACCTGGTCCCAGTGACTAAGTGTGACTTGAGTATCTGTCACTGTAGAATTGTACTGAGTGTGGGTCACTAGCCAGAACTAAACACGTGGTCTCAGTGACCATATATTATTATGAGTATCTGTCACTGCAGAATTGTACTGAGGGTGGATCAATAACCAGATTGCAACACCTGATCCCAGTGACTATGTGTTACTGGAGTATCTGTCACTGTAATATTGTACTTATTGTGGGTAACTAAACAGAATGGAACACCGAATTCCAGAGACCATACATTGTTATGAGTATCTGTCACTGTAAAATAGTGCTGAGTGTTAATCACTAACCAGAATGAAACACCTGATCCTAGTGATCATGTATTATTGGGAGAATCTGTCACTGCAGAAATGAGCTGAGTGTGGATCAGGAATCGGAGTGCCACACCTGATCCCAGTGACTATGTATTACTAGGAGTATCTGTCACTGTAGAATTGTACTGAGTGTGGGTCACTAACCAGAATGGAAAACCTGATCCCAGTGACCATATATTATTGGCAGTATCTGTCACTGTAGAATTGTACAGAGTGTGGATCACCAACCGGAGTGCCACACCTGATCCCAGTGACTATGTGTTACTGGAGTATCTGTCAATGTAGAATTGTACTGAGGGTGGATCACTAACCAGATTGCAACACCTGATCCCAGTGACTATGTGTTACTGGAGTATCTGTCACTGTAAAATTGTACTGATTGTGGGTAACTAAACAGAATGGCACACAGAATTCCAGTGACCATATATTATTATGAGTATCTGTCACTGTAAAATTGTGCTGAGTGTTAATCACTAACCAGAATGAAACACGTGATCCCATTGACTATGTATTACTAGGAGTATCTGTCACTGTAGAATTGTACTGAGTGTGGGTCACTAACGAGAATGGAAAACCTGATCCCAGTGACCATATATTATTGGCAGTATCTGTCACTGTAAAATTGTGCTGAGTGTTAATCACTAACCAGAATGAAACACGTGATCCCATTGACTATGTATTACTAGGAGTATCTGTCACTGTAGAATTGTACTGAGTGTGGGTCACTAACGAGAATGGAAAACCTGATCCCAGTGACCATATATTATTGGCAGTATCTGTCACTGTAAAATTGTGCTGAGTGTTAATCACTAACCAGAATGAAACACGTGATCCCATTGACTATGTATTACTAGGAGTATCTGTCACTGTAGAATTGTACTGAGCGTGGGCCACTAACCAGAATGGAACACCTGATCCCAGTGATCATGTATTATTGGGAGTATCTGTCACTGCAGAATTGAGCTGAGTGTAAATCACTAACCAGAATGGAACACCTGATTCCAGTGATCATGTATTATTGGGAGTATCTGTCACTGTAGAACTGAGCTGAGTGTGGGTCAGTAACCGGAGTGGAACACCTGATCCCGGTGGCCATGTATTATTGGGAGTGTCTGTCACTGTAGATTTGTACTGAGCGTGGGTCACAAACCGGAGTGCAACACCTGAACCCAGTGGCTATGTATTACTGGGAATATCTGTCACTGTAGAATTGTACTGAGTGTGGATCACTAACAGGAGTGCAACACTTGATCGCAGTGACAATGTTTTGCTGGGGTATCATTCACTGTAACATTGTACAGAGTGTGGGTCACTATCCAGAAAATAACACCTGATCCCAGTGAACATGTATTATTGGGAGTGCCTGTCACTGTAGAATTGTACTGAGTGTGGGTCCTTAAGCGCTGTGCAACACCTGATCCCAGTGGCTTCGTATTACTGGAGTATCTGTCACTGCAGAATTGTACTGAGTGTGGATCACCAACCGGAGTGCAACACCTGATCCCAGTGACTATGTGTTGCTGGAGTATCTGTCAATGTAGAATTGTACTGAGTGTGGGTCACTGACTAGAATGGAGCACCTGATCCCAGTGATCATGTATTATTAGTAGTAACTGTCACTGCAGAATTGTGCTGAGTGTTAATCAATAAACAGAATGGAACACATGAAACCAGAGACTATGTAATACTGGAGTATCTCTCAGTGTAGAATTGTACTGATTTTGGATCACTAATCGGAGTGCAACACCTGGTCCCAGTGACTAAGTGTGACTGGAGTATCTGTCACTGTAGAATTGTCCTGAGTGTGGGTCACTAACCAGAACTAAACACGTGATCTCAGTGACCATATATTATTATGAGTATCTGTCACTGCAGAATTGTACTGAGGGTGGATCAATAACCAGATTGCAACACCTGATCCCAGTGACTATGTGTTACTGGAGTATCTGTCACTGTAAAATTGTACTGATTGTGGGTAACTAAACAGAATGGAACACCGAATTCCAGAGACCATGCATTGTTATGAGTATCTGTCACTGTAAAATTGTGCTGAGTGTTAATCACTAACCAGAATGGAACACCTGATCCTAGTGATCATGTATTATTGGGAGAATCTGTCACTGCAGAATTGAGCTGAGTGTGGATCACGAATCGGAGTGCCACACCTGATCCCAGTGACTATGTGTTACTGGAGTATCTGTCACTGCAGAATTGTACTGAGGGTGGATCACTAACCAGATTGCAACACCTGATCCCAGTGACTATGTGTTACTGGAGTATCTGTCACTGTAAAATTGTACTGATTGTGGGTAACTAAACAGAATGGCACACAGAATTCCAGTGACCATATATTATTATGAGTATCTGTCACTGTAAAATTGTGCTGAGTGTTAATCACTAACCAGAATGAAACACATGATCCCATTGACTATGTATTACTAGGAGTATCTGTCACTGTAGAATTGTACTGAGTGTGGGTCACTAACCAGAATGGAAAACCTGATCCCAGTGACCATATATTATTGGCAGTATCTGTCACTGTAGAATTGTACAGAGTGTGGATCACCAACCGGAGTGCAACACCTGATCCCAGTGACTATGTGTTACTGGAGTATCTGTCAATGTAGAATTGTACTGAGTGTGGGCCACTAACCAGAATGGAACACCTGATCCCAGTGATCATGTATTATTGGGAGTATCTGTCACTGCAGAATTGAGCTGAGTGTAAATCACTAACCAGAATGGAACACCTGATTCCAGTGATCATGTATTATTGGGAGTATCTGTCACTGCAGAACTGAGCTGAGTGTGGATCACTAATCGGAGTGCCACACCTGATCCCAGTGACCATGTGTTACTGGAGTATCTGTCACTGTGGAATTGTACTGAGTGTGGGTCACTGACCAGAATTGAACACCTGATCCCGGTGACTATGTGTTACTGGAGCATCTGTCAATGTAGAATTGTACTGAGTGTGGGTCACCAACCAGAGTGGAGCACCTGACGCCAGTGACCATGTATTATTGGGTGTAACTGTCAGTGTAGAATTATACTGAGTGTGAATCACAAACAAGGGTGGAACACCTGATTCCAGTGACTGTATTACTAGGAGTATCTGACACTGCAAAATTGTACTCAGCGTGGGGCACTAACCAGAATGGAACACGTGATCCAAGTGACCATGTATTATTGGGAGTGTCTGTCACTGTTGAATTGTACTGAGCGTGGGTCACTAACTGGAGTGCAACACCTGATCCCAGTGGCTATGTATTACTGAGAATGTCTGTCACTGTAGAATTGTGCTGAGTGTAAATCACTAACCAGAATGGAACACCTGATTCCAGTGATCATGTATTATTGGGAGTATCTGTCACTGCAGAACTGAGCTGAGTGTGGATCACTAATCGGAGTGCCACACCTGATCCCAGTGACCATGTGTTACTGGAGTATCTGTCACTGTGGAATTGTACTGAGTGTGGGTCACTGACCAGAATTGAACACCTGATCCCGGTGACTATGTGTTACTGGAGCATCTGTCAATGTAGAATTGTACTGAGTGTGGGTCACCAACCAGAGTGGAGCACCTGACCCCAGTGACCATGTATTATTGGGTGTAACTGTCACTGTAGAATTATACTGAGTGTGAATCACTAACAAGGGTGGAACACCTGATTCCAGTGACTATGTATTACTAGGAGTATCTGACACTGCAGAATTGTACTGAGCGTGGGTCACTAATCAGAATGGAACACCTGATCCAAGTGACCATGTATTATTGGGAGTGTCTGTCACTGTTGAATTGTACTGAGCGTGGGTCACTAACCGGAGTGCAACACCTGATCCCAGTGGTTATGTATTACTGAGAATGTCTGTCACTGTAGAATTGTCCAGAGTGTGGATCACCAACCGGAGTGCCACACCTGACACCAGTGACTATGTATGACTGGAGTATCTGTCAATGTAGAACTGTGCTGAGTGTAAATCACTAACCAGAATGGAACACCTGATCCCAGTGACTATGTTTTACTGGGAGATTCTGTGACTGTAGAATTGTACTGAGCATGGGTCATTAACCGGAGTGCAACACCTGATCCCAGTGACTATGTTTTACTGGGAGAGTCTGTCACTGTAGAATTGTGCTGAGTGTGGATCACGAACCGGTGTGGAACTCCTGATCCCAGTGACCATGTATTATTGGGAGTATCTGTCTCTGTAAAATTGTACTGAGTGTGGGTCAATAACCAGAAAGAAACACCTGGTCTCAGTGACCATGTATTATTGGGAGATTCCGTGACTGTAGTATTGCACTGAGCGTCGGTCACTAACCGGAGTGCAACACCTGATCCCAGTGGCTATGGACTACTGGGAGTGTCTGTCACTGTGGAATTGTACTGAGTGTGGGTCACTGACCAGAATTGAACACCTGATCCCGGTGACTATGTTTTACTGGAGCATCTGTCAATGTAGAATTGTACTGAGTGTGGGTCACTAACCAGAACTAAACACGTGATCTCAGTGACCATATATTATTATGAGTATCTGTCACTGCAGAATTGTACTGAGGGTGGATCAATAACCAGATTGCAACACCTGATCCCAGTGACTATGTGTTACTGGAGTATCTGTCACTGTAAAATTGTACTGATTGTGGGTAACTAAACAGAATGGAACACCGAATTCCAGAGACCATGCATTGTTATGAGTATCTGTCACTGTAAAATTGTGCTGAGTGTTAATCACTAACCAGAATGGAACACCTGATCCTAGTGATCATGTATTATTGGGAGAATCTGTCACTGCAGAATTGAGCTGAGTGTGGATCACGAATCGGAGTGCCACACCTGATCCCAGTGACTATGTGTTACTGGAGTATCTGTCACTGCAGAATTGTACTGAGGGTGGATCACTAACCAGATTGCAACACCTGATCCCAGTGACTATGTGTTACTGGAGTATCTGTCACTGTAAAATTGTACTGATTGTGGGTAACTAAACAGAATGGCACACAGAATTCCAGTGACCATATATTATTATGAGTATCTGTCACTGTAAAATTGTGCTGAGTGTTAATCACTAACCAGAATGAAACACATGATCCCATTGACTATGTATTACTAGGAGTATCTGTCACTGTAGAATTGTACTGAGTGTGGGTCACTAACCAGAATGGAAAACCTGATCCCAGTGACCATATATTATTGGCAGTATCTGTCACTGTAGAATTGTACAGAGTGTGGATCACCAACCGGAGTGCAACACCTGATCCCAGTGACTATGTGTTACTGGAGTATCTGTCAATGTAGAATTGTACTGAGTGTGGGCCACTAACCAGAATGGAACACCTGATCCCAGTGATCATGTATTATTGGGAGTATCTGTCACTGCAGAATTGAGCTGAGTGTAAATCACTAACCAGAATGGAACACCTGATTCCAGTGATCATGTATTATTGGGAGTATCTGTCACTGCAGAACTGAGCTGAGTGTGGATCACTAATCGGAGTGCCACACCTGATCCCAGTGACCATGTGTTACTGGAGTATCTGTCACTGTGGAATTGTACTGAGTGTGGGTCACTGACCAGAATTGAACACCTGATCCCGGTGACTATGTGTTACTGGAGCATCTGTCAATGTAGAATTGTACTGAGTGTGGGTCACCAACCAGAGTGGAGCACCTGACGCCAGTGACCATGTATTATTGGGTGTAACTGTCAGTGTAGAATTATACTGAGTGTGAATCACAAACAAGGGTGGAACACCTGATTCCAGTGACTGTATTACTAGGAGTATCTGACACTGCAAAATTGTACTCAGCGTGGGGCACTAACCAGAATGGAACACGTGATCCAAGTGACCATGTATTATTGGGAGTGTCTGTCACTGTTGAATTGTACTGAGCGTGGGTCACTAACTGGAGTGCAACACCTGATCCCAGTGGCTATGTATTACTGAGAATGTCTGTCACTGTAGAATTGTGCTGAGTGTAAATCACTAACCAGAATGGAACACCTGATTCCAGTGATCATGTATTATTGGGAGTATCTGTCACTGCAGAACTGAGCTGAGTGTGGATCACTAATCGGAGTGCCACACCTGATCCCAGTGACCATGTGTTACTGGAGTATCTGTCACTGTGGAATTGTACTGAGTGTGGGTCACTGACCAGAATTGAACACCTGATCCCGGTGACTATGTGTTACTGGAGCATCTGTCAATGTAGAATTGTACTGAGTGTGGGTCACCAACCAGAGTGGAGCACCTGACCCCAGTGACCATGTATTATTGGGTGTAACTGTCACTGTAGAATTATACTGAGTGTGAATCACTAACAAGGGTGGAACACCTGATTCCAGTGACTATGTATTACTAGGAGTATCTGACACTGCAGAATTGTACTGAGCGTGGGTCACTAATCAGAATGGAACACCTGATCCAAGTGACCATGTATTATTGGGAGTGTCTGTCACTGTTGAATTGTACTGAGCGTGGGTCACTAACCGGAGTGCAACACCTGATCCCAGTGGTTATGTATTACTGAGAATGTCTGTCACTGTAGAATTGTCCAGAGTGTGGATCACCAACCGGAGTGCCACACCTGACACCAGTGACTATGTATGACTGGAGTATCTGTCAATGTAGAACTGTGCTGAGTGTAAATCACTAACCAGAATGGAACACCTGATCCCAGTGACTATGTTTTACTGGGAGATTCTGTGACTGTAGAATTGTACTGAGCATGGGTCATTAACCGGAGTGCAACACCTGATCCCAGTGACTATGTTTTACTGGGAGAGTCTGTCACTGTAGAATTGTGCTGAGTGTGGGTCACGAACCGGTGTGGAACTCCTGATCCCAGTGACCATGTATTATTGGGAGTATCTGTCTCTGTAAAATTGTACTGAGTGTGGGTCAATAACCAGAAAGAAACACCTGGCCTCAGTGACCATGTATTATTGGGAGATTCCGTGACTGTAGTATTGCACTGAGCGTCGGTCACTAACCGGAGTGCAACACCTGATCCCAGTGACTATGGACTACTGGGAGTGTCTGTCACTGTGGAATTGTACTGAGTGTGGGTCACTGACCAGAATTGAACACCTGATCCCGGTGACTATGTTTTACTGGAGCATCTGTCAATGTAGAATTGTACTGAGTGTGGGTCACTAACCAGAGTGGAGCACCTGACCCCAGTGACCATGTATTATTGGGTGTTACTGTCACTGTAGAATTATACTGAGTGTGAATCACGAACAAGAATGGAACACCTGATTCCAGTGACTATGTGTTACTAGGAGTATCTCTCACTGCAGAATTGCACTGAGCGTGGGGCACTAACCAGAATGGAACACGTGATCCCAGTGACCATGTATTATTGGGAGTGTCTGTCACTGTCGAATTGTACTGAGCATGGGTCACTAACCGGAGTTCAACACCTGATCCCAGTGACGATGTGGTACTGGAGTATATGTCACTGCAGAATTCTACTGAGTGTGGATCACTAAACAGAATGGAACACCTGGTCTCAGTGACCTTGTATTATTGGGAGTCTCTGTCGCGATACAATTGTACTGTGTGTGAGTCACTAACAAGAGTGGAGCACCTGATTCCAGTAACCATGTATTACTCGGAGTATCTGTCACTGCAGAATTGTACTGAGGGTGGATCACTAACCAGATTGCAACACATGATCCCAGTGACTATGTGTTACTGGAGTATCTGTCACTGTAAAATTGTACTGATTGTGGGTAACTAAACAGAATGGCACACAGAATTCCAGTGACCATATATTATTATGAGTATCTGTCACTGTAAAATTGTGCTGAGTGTTAATCACTAACCAGAATGAAACACATGATCCCATTGACTATGTATTACTGGGAGTATCTGTCACTGTAGAATTGTACTGAGTGTGGGTCACTAACCAGAATGGAAAACCTGATCCCAGTGACCATATATTATTGGCAGTATCTGTCACTGTAGAATTGTACAGAGTGTGGATCACCAACCGGAGTGCAACACCTGATCCCAGTGACTATGTGTTACTGGAGTATCTGTCAATGCAGAATTGTACTGAGTGTGGGCCACTAACCAGAATGGAACATCTGATCCCAGTGATCATGTATTATTGGGAGTATCTGTCACTGCAGAATTGAGCTGAGTGTAAATCACTAACAAGAATGGAACACCTGATTCCAGTGATCATGTATTATTGGGAGTATCTGTCACTGCAGAACTGAGCTGAGTGTGGATCACTAATCGGAGTGCCACACCTGATCCCAGTGACCATGTGTTACTGGAGTATCTGTCACTGTGGAATTGTACTGAGTGTGGGTCACTGACCAGAATTGAACACCTGATCCCGGTGACTATGGGTTACTGGAGCATCTGTCAATGTAGAATTGTACTGAGTGTGGGTCACTAACCAGAGTGGAGCACCTGACCCCAGTGACCATGTATTATTGGGAGTGTCTGTCACTGTAGAATTGTACAGAGCGTGGGTCACTACCCGGTGTGCAACACCTGATCCCAGTGGCTATGTATTACTGAGAATGTCTGTCACTGCAGAATTGTCCAGAGTGAGGATCACCAACCGGAGTGCAACACCTGATACCAGTGACTATGTATGACTGGAGTATCTGTCAATGTAGAACTGTGCTGAGTGTAAATCACTAACCAGAATGGAACACCTGATCCCAGTGACTATGTTTTACTGGGAGATTCTGTGACTGTAGAATTGTGCTGAGTGTGGGTCACGAACCGGTGTGGAACTCCTGATCCCAGTGACCATGTATTATTGGGAGTATCTGTCTCTGTAAAATTGTACTGAGTGTGGGTCAATAACCAGAAAGAAACACCTGGCCTCAGTGACCATGTATTATTGGGAGATTCCGTGACTGTAGTATTGCACTGAGCGTGGGTCACTAACCGGAGTGCAACACCTGATCCCAGTGGCTATGGACTACTGGGAGTGTCTGTCACTGTGGAATTGTACTGAGTGTGGGTCACTGACCAGAATTGAACACCTGATCCCGGTGACTATGTTTTACTGGAGCATCTGTCAATGTAGAATTGTACTGAGTGTGGGTCACTAACCAGAGTGGAGCACCTGACCCCAGTGACCATGTATTATTGGGTGTAACTGTCACTGTAGAATTATACTGAGTGTGAATCACGAACAAGAGTGGAACACCTGATTCCAGTGACTATGTGTTACTAGGAGTATCTGTCACTGCAGAATTGTACTGAGCGTGGGGCACTAACCAGAATGGAACACGTGATCCCAGTGACCATGTATTATTGGGAGTGTCTGTCACTGTAGAATTGTACTGAGCGTGGGTCACTAACCGGAGTTCAACACCTGATCCCATTGACGATTTGGTACTGGAGTATATGTCACTGCAGAATTCTACTGAGTGTGGATCACTAAACAGAATGGAACACCTGGTCTCAGTGACCTTGTATTATTGGGAGTCTCTGTCGCGACACAATTGTACTGTGTGTGAGTCACTAACAAGAGTGGAGCACCTGATTCCAGTAACCATGTATTGCTCGGAGTATCTGTCACTGTCGAATTGTACTGAGTGTGGGTCAGTAACCGGAGTGGAACACCTGATTCCGGTGGCCATGTATTATTTGGAGTGTCTGTCACTGTAGATTTGTACTGAGCGTGGGTCACAAACCGGAGTGCAACACCTGATCCCAGTGGCTTTGTATTACTGGGAATATCTGTCACTGTAGAATTGTACTGAGTGTGGATCACTAACAGGAGTGCAACACCTGATCCCAGTGACAATGTTTTACTGGGGTATCATTCACTGTAAAATTGTACAGAGTGTGGGTCGCTATCCAGAAAAGAACACCTGATCCCAGTGAACATGTATTATTGGGAGTGCCTGTCACTGTAGAATTGTACTGAGTGTGGGTCACTAACCGCAGTGCAACACCTGATCCCAGTGGCTTCGTATTACTGGAGTATCTGTCACTGTAGAATTGTACTGAGTGTGGATCACCAACCGGAGTGCAACACCTGATCCCAGTGACTATGTGTTGCTGGAGTATCTGTCAATGTAGAATTGTACTGAGTGTGGGTCACTGACCTGAATGGAACACCTGATCCCAGTGATCATGTATTATTGGTAGTAACTGTCACTGCAGAATTGTGCTGAGTGTTAATCAATAAACAGAATGGAACACATGATACCAGAGACTATGTAATACTGGAGTATCTCTCAGTGTAGAATTGTACTGATTTTGGATCACTAATCGGAGTGCAACACCTGGTCCCAGTGACTAAGTGTGACTGGAGTATCTGTCACTGCAGAATTGTACTGAGGGTGGATCAATAACCAGATTGCAACACCTGATTCCAGTGACTATGTGTTACTGGAGTATCTGTCACTGTAAAATTGTACTGATTGTGGGTAACTAAACAGAATGGCACACAGAATTCCAGAGACCATATATTATTATGAGTATCTGTCATTGTAAAATTGTGCTGAGTGTTAATCACTAACCAGAATGAAACACATGATCCCATTGACTATGTATTACTAGGAGTATCTGTCACTGTAGAATTGTACTGAGTGTGGGTCACTAACCAGAATGGAAAACCTGATCCCAGTGACCATATATTATTGGCAGTATCTGTCACTGTAGAATTGTACAGAGTGTGGATCACCAACCGGAGTGCAACACCTGATCCCAGTGACTATGTGTTACTGGAGTATCTGTCAATGTAGAATTGTACTGAGTGTGGGCCACTAACCAGAATGGAACACCTGATCCCAGTGATCATGTATTATTGGGAGTATCTGTCACTGCAGAACTGAGCTGAGTGTAAATCACTAACCAGAATGGAACACCTTATTCCAGTGATCATGTATTATTGGGAGTATCTGTCACTGCAGAACTGAGCTGAGTGTGGATCACTAATCGGAGTGCCACACCTGATCCCAGTGACCATGTGTTACTGGAGTATCTGTCACTGTGGAATTGTACTGAGTGTGGGTCACTGACCAGAATTGAACACCTGATCCCGGTGACTATGTGTTACTGGAGCATCTGTCAATGCAGAAGTGTACTGAGTGTGGGTCACTAACCAGAGTGGAGCACCTGACCCCAGTGACCATGTATTATTGGGTGTAACTGTCACTGTAGAATTATACTGAGTGTGAATCACTAACAAGAGTGGAACACCTGATTCCAGTGACTATGTATTACTAGGAGTATCTGTCACTGCAGAATTGTACTGAGCGTGGGTCTAAACGAGAATGGAACACGTGATCCAAGTGACCATGTATTATTGGGAGTGTCTGTCACTGTAGAATTGTACTGAGCGTGGTTCACTAACAGGAGTGCAACACCTGATCCCAGTGGCTATGTATTACTGAGAATGTCTGTCACTGCAGAATTGTCCAGTGTGTGGATCACCAACCGGAGTGCAACACCTGATACCAGTGACTATGTATGACTGGAGTATCTGTCAATGTAGAACTGTGCTGAGTGTAAATCACTAACCAGAATGGAACACCTGATCCCAGTGACTATGTTTTACTGGGAGATTCTGTGACTGTAGAATTGTACTGAGCATGGGTCATTAACCGGAGTGCAACACCTGATCCCAGTGACTATGTTTTACTGGGAGAGTCTGTCTCTGTCGAATTGTGCTGAGTGTGGGTCACGAACCGGTGTGGAACTCCTGATCCCAGTGACCATGTATTATTGGGAGTATCTGTCTCTGTAAAATTGTACTGAGTGTGGGTCAATAACCAGAAAGAAACACCTGGTCTCAGTGACCATGTATTATTGGGAGATTCCGTGACTGTAGTATTGCACTGAGCGTGGGTCACTAACCGGAGTGCAACACCTGATCCCAGTGGCTATGGACTACTGGGAGTGTCTGTCACTGTGGAATTGTACTGAGTGTGGGTCACTGACCAGAATTGAAAACCTGATCCCTCTGACTATGTTTTACTGGAGCATCTGTCAATGTAGAATTGTACTGAGTGTGGGTCACTAACCAGAGTGGAGCACCTGACCCCAGTGACCATGTATTATTGGGTGTAACTGTCACTGTAGAATTATACTGAGTATGAAACACTAACAAGAGTGGAACACCTGATTCCAGTGACTATGTATTACTAGGAGTATCTGTCACTGCAGAATTGTAGTGAGCGTGGGTCACTAACCAGAATGGAACACGTGATCCAAGTGACCATGTATTATTGGGAGTGTCTGTCACTGTAGAATTGTACTGAGCGTGGGTCACTAACAGGAGTGCAACACCTGATCCCAGTGGCTATGTATTACTGAGAATGTCTGTCACTGCAGAATTGTCCAGTGTGTAGATCACCAACCGGAGTGCAACACCTGATACCAGTGACAATGTATGACTGGAGTATCTGTCAATGTAGAACTGTGCTGAGTGTAAATCACTAACCAGAATTGAACACCTGATCCCAGTGACTATGTTTTACTAGGAGAGTCTGTCACTGTCGAATTGTGCTGAGTGTGTGTCACGAACCGGTGTGGAACTCCTGATCCCAGTGACCATGTATTATTGGGAGTATCTGTCTCTGTAAAATTGTACTGAGTGTGGGTCAATAACCAGAAAGAAACACCTGGTCTCAGTGACCATGTATTATTGGGAGATTCCGTGACTGTAGTATTGCACTGAGCGTGGGTCACTAACCGGAGTGCAACACCTGATCCCAGTGGCTATGGACTACTGGGAGTGTCTGTCACTGTGGAATTGTACTGAGTGTGGGTCACTGACCAGAATTGAACACCTGATCCCGGTGACTACGGGTTACTGGAGCATCTGTCAATGTAGAATTGTACTGAGTGTGGGTCACTAACCAGAGTGGAGCACCTGACCCCAGTGACCATGTATTATTGGGTGTAACTGTCACTGTAGAATTATACTGAGTGTGAATCACTAACAAGAGTGGAACACCTGATTCCAGTGACTATGTATTACTAGGAGTATCTGTCACTGCAGAATTGTACTGAGCGTGGGTCACTAACCAGAATGGAACACGTGATCCCAGTGACCATGTATTATTGGGAGTGTCTGTCACTGTAGAATTGTACTGAGCGTGGGTCACTACCCGGAGTGCAACACCTGATCCCAGTGGCTATGTATTACTGAGAATGTCTGTCACTGCAGAATTGTCCAGAGTGTGGATCACCAACCGGAGTGCAACACCTGATACCAGTGACTATGTATGACTGGAGTATCTGTCAATGTAGAACTGTGCTGAGTGTAAATCACTAACCAGAATGGAACACCTGATCCCAGTGACTATGTTTTACTGGGAGATTCTGTGACTGTAGAATTGTACTGAGCATGGGTCATTAACCGGAGAGCAACACCTGATCCCAGTGACTATATTTTACTAGGAGAGTCTGTCACTGTAGAATTGTGCTGAGTGTGGGTCACGAACCGGTGTGGAACTCCTGATCCCAGTGACCATGTATTATTGGGAGTATCTGTCTCTGTAAAATTGTACTGATTGTGGGTCAATAACCAGAAAGAAACACCTGGCCTCAGTGACTATGTATTATTGGGAGTGTCTGTCACTGTGGAATTGTACTGAGTGTGGGTCACTGACCAGAATTGAACACCTGATCCCGGTGACTATGTTTTACTGGAGCATCTGTCAATGTAGAATTGTACTGAGTGTGGGTCACTAACCAGAGTGGAGCACCTGACCCCAGTGACCATGTATTATTGGGTGTAACTGTCACTGTAGAATTATACTGAGTGTGAATCACGAACAAGAGTGGAACACCTGATTCCAGTGACTATGTGTTACTAGGAGTATCTGTCACTGCAGAATTGTACTGAGCGTGGGGCACTAACCAGAATGGAACACGTGATCCCAGTGACCATGTATTATTGGGAGTGTCTGTCACTGTAGAATTGTACTGAGCGTGGGTCACTAACCGGAGTTCAACACCTGATCCCATTGACGATTTGGTACTGGAGTATATGTCACTGCAGTATTCTACTGAGTGTGGATCACAAAACAGAATGGAACACCTGGTCTCAGTGACCTTGTATTATTGGGAGTCTCTGTCGCGACACAATTGTACTGTGTGTGAGTCACTAACAACAGTGGAGCACCTGATTCCAGTAACCATGTATTGCTCGGAGTATCTGTCACTGTAGAATTGTACTGAGTGTGGGTCAGTAACCGGAGTGGAACACCTGATCCCGGTGGCCATGTATTATTTGGAGTGTCTGTCACTGTAGATTTGTACTCAGCGTGGGTCACAAACCGGAGTGCAACACCTGATCCCAGTGGCTTTGTATTACTGGGAATATCTGTCACTGTAGAATTGTACTGAGTGTGGATCACTAACAGGAGTGCAACACCTGATCCCAGTGACAATGTTTTACTGGGGTATCATTCACTGTAAAATTGTACAGAGTGTGGGTCACTATCCAGAAAAGAACACCTGATCCCAGTGAACATGTATTATTGGGAGTGCCTGTCACTGTAGAATTGTACTGAGTGTGGGTCACGAACCGCAGTGCAACACCTGATCCCAGTGGCTTCGTATTACTGGAGTATCTGTCACTGTAGAATTGTACTGAGTGTGGATCACCAACCGGAGTGCAACACCTGATCCCAGTGACTATGTGTTGCTGGAGTATCTGTCAATGTAGAATTGTACTGTGTGTGGATCACTGACCAGAATGGAACACCTGATCCCAGTGATCATGTATTATTGGTAGTAACTGTCACTGCAGAATTGTGCTGAGTGTTAATCAATAAACAGAATGGAACACATGATACCAGAGACTATGTAATACTGGAGTATCTCTCAGTGTAGAATTGTACTGATTTTGGATCACTAATCGGAGTGCAACACCTGGTCCCAGTGACTAAGTGTGACTGGAGTATCTGTCACTGCAGAATTGTACTGAGGGTGGATCAATAACCAGATTGCAACACCTGATCCCAGTGACTATGTGTTACTGGAGTATCTGTCACTGTAAAATTGTACTGATTGTGGGGAACTAAACAGAATGGCACACAGAATTCCAGAGACCATATATTATTATGAGTATCTGTCACTGTAAAATTGTGCTGAGTGTTAATCACTAACCAGAATGAAACACATGATCCCATTGACTATGTATTACTAGGAGTATCTGTCACTGTAGAATTGTACTGAGTGTGGGTCACTAACCAGAATGGAAAACCTGATCCCAGTGACCATATATTATTGGCAGTATCTGTCACTGTAGAATTGTACAGAGTGTGGATCACCAACCGGAGTGCAACACCTGATCCCAGTGACTATGTGTTACTGGAGTATCTGTCAATGTAGAATTGTACTGAGTGTGGGCCACTAACCAGAATGGAACACCTGATCCCAGTGATCATGTATTATTGGGAGTATCTGTCACTGCAGAATTGAGCTGAGTGTAAATCACTAACCAGAATGGAACACCTTATTCCAGTGATCATGTATTATTGGGAGTATCTGTCACTGCAGAACTGAGCTGAGTGTGGATCACTAATCGGAGTGCCACACCTGATCCCAGTGACCATGTGTTACTGGAGTATCTGTCACTGTGGAATTGTACTGAGTGTGGGTCACTGACCAGAATTGAACACCTGATCCCGGTGACTATGTGTTACTGGAGCATCTGTCAATGCAGAAGTGTACTGAGTGTGGGTCACTAACCAGAGTGGAGCACCTGACCCCAGTGACCATGTATTATTGTGTGTAACTGTCACTGTAGAATTATACTGAGTGTGAATCACTAACAAGAGTGGAACACCTGATTCCAGTGACTATGTATTACTAGGAGTATCTGTCACTGCAGAATTGTACTGAGCGTGGGTCACTAACCAGAATGGAACACGTGATCCAAGTGACCATGTATTATTGGGAGTGTCTGTCACTGTAGAATTGTACTGAGCGTGGGTCACTAACAGGAGTGCAACACCTGATCCCAGTGGCTATGTATTACTGAGAATGTCTGTCACTGCAGAATTGTCCAGTGTGTGGATCACCAACCGGAGTGCAACACCTGATACCAGTGACTATGTATGACTGGAGTATCTGTCAATGTAGAACTGTGCTGAGTGTAAATCACTAACCAGAATGGAACACCTGATCCCAGTGACTATGATTTACTGGGAGATTCTGTGACTGTAGAATTGTACTGAGCATGGGTCATTAACCGGTGTGCAACACCTGATCCCAGTGACTATGTTTTAGTGGGAGAGTCTGTCACTGTCGAATTGTGCTGAGTGTGGGTCACGAACCGGTGTGGAACTCCTGATCCCAGTGACCATGTATTATTGGGAGTATCTGTCTCTGTAAAATTGTACTGATTGTGGGTCAATAACCAGAAAGAAACACCTGGTCTCAGTGACCATGTATTATTGGGAGATTCCGTGACTGTAGTATTGCACTGAGCGTGGGTCACTAACCGGAGTGCAACACCTGATCCCAGTGGCTATGGACTACTGGGAGTGTCTGTCACTGTGGAATTGTACTGAGTGTGGGTCACTGACCAGAATTGAACACCTGATCCCGGTGACTATGTTTTACTGGAGCATCTGTCAATGCAGAATTGTACTGAGTGTGGGTCACTAACCAGAGTGGAGCACCTGACCCCAGTGACCATGTATTATTGGGTGTAACTGTCACTGTAGAATTATACTGAGTATGAAACACTAACAAGAGTGGAACACCTGATTCCAGTGACTATGTATTACGAGGAGTATCTGTCACTGCAGAATTGTACTGAGCGTGGGTCACTAACCAGAATGGAACACGTGATCCAAGTGACCATGTATTATTGGGAGTGTCTGTCACTGTAGAATTGTACTGAGCGTGGGTCACTAACAGGAGTGCAACACCTGATCCCAGTGGCTATGTATTACTGAGAATGTCTGTCACTGCAGAATTGTCCAGTGTGTAGATCACCAACCGGAGTGCAACACCTGATACCAGTGACTATGTATGACTGGAGTATCTGTCAATGTAGAACTGTGCTGAGTGTAAATCACTAACCAGAATGGAACACCTGATCCCAGTGACTATGATTTACTGGGAGATTATGTGACTGTAGAATTTTACTGAGCATGGGTCATTAACCGGAGTGCAACACCTGATCCCAGTGACTATGTTTTACTGGGAGAGTCTGTCACTGTCGAATTGTGCTGAGTGTGGGTCACGAACCGGTGTGGAACTCCTGATCCCAGTGACCATGTATTATTGGGAGTATCTGTCTCTGTAAAATTGTACTCAGTGTGGGTCAATAACCAGAAAGAAACACCTGGTCTCAGTGACCATGTATTATTGGGAGATTCCGTGACTGTAGTATTGCACTGAGCGTGGGTCACTAACCGGAGTGCAACACCTGATCCCAGTGGCTATGGACTACTGGGAGTGTCTGTCACTGTGGAATTGTACTGAGTGTGGGTCACTGACCAGAATTGAACACCTGATCCCGGTGACTATGGGTTACTGGAGCATCTGTCAATGTAGAATTGTACTGAGTGTGGGTCACTAACCAGAACTAAACACGTGGTCTCAGTGACCATATATTATTATGAGTATCTGTCACTGCAGAATTGTACTGAGGGTGGATCAATAACCAGATTGCAACACCTGATCCCAGTGACTATGTGTTACTGGAGTATCTGTCACTGTAAAATTGTACTGATTGTGGGTAACTAAACAGAATGGAACACCGAATTCCAGAGACCATGCATTGTTATGAGTATCTGTCACTGTAAAATTGTGCTGAGTGTTAATCACTAACCAGAATGGAACACCTGATCCTAGTGATCATGTATTATTGGGAGAATCTGTCACTGCAGAATTGAGCTGAGTGTGGATCACGAATCGGAGTGCCACACCTGATCCCAGTGACTATGTGTTACTGGAGTATCTGTCACTGCAGAATTGTACTGAGGGTGGATCACTAACCAGATTGCAACACCTGATCCCAGTGACTATGTGTTACTGGAGTATCTGTCACTGTAAAATTGTACTGATTGTGGGTAACTAAACAGAATGGCACACAGAATTCCAGTGACCATATATTATTATGAGTATCTGTCACTGTAAAATTGTGCTGAGTGTTAATCACTAACCAGAATGAAACACATGATCCCATTGACTATGTATTACTAGGAGTATCTGTCACTGTAGAATTGTACTGAGTGTGGGTCACTAACCAGAATGGAAAACCTGATCCCAGTGACCATATATTATTGGCAGTATCTGTCACTGTAGAATTGTACAGAGTGTGGATCACCAACCGGAGTGCAACACCTGATCCCAGTGACTATGTGTTACTGGAGTATCTGTCAATGTAGAATTGTACTGAGTGTGGGCCACTAACCAGAATGGAACACCTGATCCCAGTGATCATGTATTATTGGGAGTATCTGTCACTGCAGAATTGAGCTGAGTGTAAATCACTAACCAGAATGGAACACCTGATGCCAGTGACCATGTATTATTGGGTGTAACTGTCAGTGTAGAATTATACTGAGTGTGAATCACAAACAAGGGTGGAACACCTGATTCCAGTGACTGTATTACTAGGAGTATCTGACACTGCAAAATTGTACTGAGCGTGGGGCACTAACCAGAATGGAACACGTGATCCAAGTGACCATGTATTATTGGGAGTGTCTGTCACTGTTGAATTGTACTGAGCGTGGGTCACTAACCGGAGTGCAACACCTGATCCCAGTGGCTATGTATTACTGAGAATGTCTGTCACTGTAGAATTGTGCTGAGTGTAAATCACTAACCAGAATGGAACACCTGATTCCAGTGATCATGTATTGTTGGGAGTATCTGTCACTGCAGAACTGAGCTGAGTGTGGATCACTAATCGGAGTGCCACACCTGATCCCAGTGACCATGTGTTACTGGAGTATCTGTCACTGTGGAATTGTACTGAGTGTGGGTCACTGACCAGAATTGAACACCTGATCCCGGTGACTATGTGTTACTGGAGCATCTGTCAATGTAGAATTGTACTGAGTGTGGGTCACCAACCAGAGTGGAGCACCTGACCCCAGTGACCATGTATTATTGGGTGTAACTGTCACTGTAGAATTATACTGAGTGTGAATCACTAACAAGGGTGGAACACCTGATTCCAGTGACTATGTATTACTAGGAGTATCTGACACTGCAGAATTGTACTGAGCGTGGGTCACTAATCAGAATGGAACACGTGATCCAAGTGACCATGTATTATTGGGAGTGTCTGTCACTGTTGAATTGTACTGAGCGTGGGTCACTAACCGGAGTGCAACACCTGATCCCAGTGGTTATGTATTACTGAGAATGTCTGTCACTGTAGAATTGTCCAGAGTGTGGATCACCAACCGGAGTGCCACACCTGATACCAGTGACTATGTATGACTGGAGTATCTGTCAATGTAGAACTGTGCTGAGTGTAAATCACTAACCAGAATGGAACACCTGATCCCAGTGACTATGTTTTACTGGGAGATTCTGTGACTGTAGAATTGTACTGAGCATGGGTCATTAACCGGAGTGCAACACCTGATCCCAGTGACTATGTTTTACTGGGAGAGTCTGTCACTGTAGAATTGTGCTGAGTGTGGGTCACGAACCGGTGTGGAACTCCTGATCCCAGTGACCATGTATTATTGGGAGTATCTGTCTCTGTAAAATTGTACTGAGTGTGGGTCAATAACCAGAAAGAAACACCTGGCCTCAGTGACCATGTATTATTGGGAGATTCCGTGACTGTAGTATTGCACTGAGCGTCGGTCACTAACCGGAGTGCAACACCTGATCCCAGTGGCTATGGACTACTGGGAGTGTCTGTCACTGTGGAATTGTACTGAGTGTGGGTCACTGACCAGAATTGAACACCTGATCCCGGTGACTATGTTTTACTGGAGCATCTGTCAATGTAGAATTGTACTGAGTGTGGGTCACTAACCAGAGTGGAGCACCTGACCCCAGTGACCATGTATTATTGGGTGTTACTGTCACTGTAGAATTATACTGAGTGTGAATCACGAACAAGAATGGAACACCTGATTCCAGTGACTATGTGTTACTAGGAGTATCTCTCACTGCAGAATTGCACTGAGCGTGGGGCACTAACCAGAATGGAACACGTGATCCCAGTGACCATGTATTATTGGGAGTGTCTGTCACTGTCGAATTGTACTGAGCATGGGTCACTAACCGGAGTTCAACACCTGATCCCAGTGACGATGTGGTACTGGAGTATATGTCACTGCAGAATTCTACTGAGTGTGGATCACTAAACAGAATGGAACACCTGGTCTCAGTGACCTTGTATTATTGGGAGTCTCTGTCGCGATACAATTGTACTGTGTGTGAGTCACTAACAAGAGTGGAGCACCTGATTCCAGTAACCATGTATTACTCGGAGTATCTGTCACTGCAGAATTGTACTGAGGGTGGATCACTAACCAGATTGCAAC
The DNA here is from genome assembly GCF_036365525.1 of Heterodontus francisci. Lineage (NCBI taxonomy): Eukaryota > Metazoa > Chordata > Chondrichthyes > Heterodontiformes > Heterodontidae > Heterodontus > Heterodontus francisci. The sequence goes on from NW_027142342.1 coordinate 3,611,756, forward strand.
ACATGATCCCAGTGACTATGTGTTACTGGAGTATCTGTCACTGTAAAATTGTACTGATTGTGGGTAACTAAACAGAATGGCACACAGAATTCCAGTGACCATATATTATTATGAGTATCTGTCACTGTAAAATTGTGCTGAGTGTTAATCACTAACCAGAATGAAACACATGATCCCATTGACTATGTATTACTGGGAGTATCTGTCACTGTAGAATTGTACTGAGTGTGGGTCACTAACCAGAATGGAAAACCTGATCCCAGTGACCATATATTATTGGCAGTATCTGTCACTGTAGAATTGTACAGAGTGTGGATCACAAACCGGAGTGCAACACCTGATCCCAGTGACTATGTGTTACTGGAGTATCTGTCAATGCAGAATTGTACTGAGTGTGGGCCACTAACCAGAATGGAACATCTGATCCCAGTGATCATGTATTATTGGGAGTATCTGTCACTGCAGAATTGAGCTGAGTGTAAATCACTAACCAGAATGGAACACCTGATTCCAGTGATCATGTATTATTGGGAGTATCTGTCACTGCAGAACTGAGCTGAGTGTGGATCACTAATCGGAGTGCCACACCTGATCCCAGTGACCATGTGTTACTGGAGTATCTGTCACTGTGGAATTGTACTGAGTGTGGGTCACTGACCAGAATTGAACACCTGATCCCGGTGACTATGGGTTACTGGAGCATCTGTCAATGTAGAATTGTACTGAGTGTGGGTCACTAACCAGAGTGGAGCACCTGACCCCAGTGACCATGTATTATTGGGTGTAACTGTCACTGTAGAATTATACTGAGTGTGAATCACTAACAAGAGTGGAACACCTGATTCCAGTGACTATGTATTACTAGGAGTATCTGTCACTGCAGAATTGTACTGAGCGTGGGTCACTAACCAGAATGGAACACGTGATCCAAGTGACCATGTATTATTGGGAGTGTCTGTCACTGTAGAATTGTACAGAGCGTGGGTCACTACCCGGTGTGCAACACCTGATCCCAGTGGCTATGTATTACTGAGAATGTCTGTCACTGCAGAATTGTCCAGAGTGAGGATCACCAACCGGAGTGCAACACCTGATACCAGTGACTATGTATGACTGGAGTATCTGTCAATGTAGAACTGTGCTGAGTGTAAATCACTAACCAGAATGGAACACCTGATCCCAGTGACTATGTTTTACTGGGAGATTCTGTGACTGTAGAATTGTGCTGAGTGTGGGTCACGAACCGGTGTGCAACACCTGATCCCAGTGACTATGTATTATTGGGAGTATCTGTCTCTGTAAAATTGTACTGAGTGTGGGTCAATAACCAGAAAGAAACACCTGGCCTCAGTGACCATGTATTATTGGGAGATTCCGTGACTGTAGTATTGCACTGAGCGTGGGTCACTAACCGGAGTGCAACACCTGATCCCAGTGGCTATGGACTACTGGGAGTGTCTGTCACTGTGGAATTGTACTGAGTGTGGGTCACTGACCAGAATTGAACACCTGATCCCGGTGACTATGTTTTACTGGAGCATCTGTCAATGTAGAATTGTACTGAGTGTGGGTCACTAACCAGAGTGGAGCACCTGACCCCAGTGACCATGTATTATTGGGTGTAACTGTCACTGTAGAATTATACTGAGTGTGAATCACGAACAAGAGTGGAACACCTGATTCCAGTGACTATGTGTTACTAGGAGTATCTGTCACTGCAGAATTGTACTGAGCGTGGGGCACTAACCAGAATGGAACACGTGATCCCAGTGACCATGTATTATTGGGAGTGTCTGTCACTGTAGAATTGTACTGAGCGTGGGTCACTAACCGGAGTTCAACACCTGATCCCATTGACGATTTGGTACTGGAGTATATGTCACTGCAGTATTCTACTGAGTGTGGATCACAAAACAGAATGGAACACCTGGTCTCAGTGACCTTGTATTATTGGGAGTCTCTGTCGCGACACAATTGTACTGTGTGTGAGTCACTAACAACAGTGGAGCACCTGATTCCAGTAACCATGTATTGCTCGGAGTATCTGTCACTGTCGAATTGTACTGAGTGTGGGTCAGTAACCGGAGTGGAACACCTGATCCCGGTGGCCATGTATTATTTGGAGTGTCTGTCACTGTAGATTTGTACTGAGCGTGGGTCACAAACCGGAGTGCAACACCTGATCCCAGTGGCTTTGTATTACTGGGAATATCTGTCACTGTAGAATTGTACTGAGTGTGGATCACTAACAGGAGTGCAACACCTGATCCCAGTGACAATGTTTTACTGGGGTATCATTCACTGTAAAATTGTACAGAGTGTGGGTCACTATCCAGAAAAGAACACCTGATCCCAGTGAACATGTATTATTGGGAGTGCCTGTCACTGTAGAATTGTACTGAGTGTGGGTCACGAACCGCAGTGCAACACCTGATCCCAGTGGCTTCGTATTACTGGAGTATCTGTCACTGTAGAATTGTACTGAGTGTGGATCACCAACCGGAGTGCAACACCTGATCCCAGTGACTATGTGTTGCTGGAGTATCTGTCAATGTAGAATTGTACTGTGTGTGGATCACTGACCAGAATGGAACACCTGATCCCAGTGATCATGTATTATTGGTAGTAACTGTCACTGCAGAATTGTGCTGAGTGTTAATCAATAAACAGAATGGAACACATGATACCAGAGACTATGTAATACTGGAGTATCTCTCAGTGTAGAATTGTACTGATTTTGGATCACTAATCGGAGTGCAACACCTGGTCCCAGTGACTAAGTGTGACTGGAGTATCTGTCACTGCAGAATTGTACTGAGGGTGGATCAATAACCAGATTGCAACACCTGATCCCAGTGACTATGTGTTACTGGAGTATCTGTCACTGTAAAATTGTACTGATTGTGGGTAACTAAACAGAATGGCACACAGAATTCCAGAGACCATATATTATTATGAGTATCTGTCACTGTAAAATTGTGCTGAGTGTTAATCACTAACCAGAATGAAACACATGATCCCATTGACTATGTATTACTAGGAGTATCTGTCACTGTAGAATTGTACTGAGTGTGGGTCACTAACCAGAATGGAAAACCTGATCCCAGTGACCATATATTATTGGCAGTATCTGTCACTGTAGAATTGTACAGAGTGTGGATCACCAACCGGAGTGCAACACCTGATCCCAGTGACTATGTGTTACTGGAGTATCTGTCAATGTAGAATTGTACTGAGTGTGGGCCACTAACCAGAATGGAACACCTGATCCCAGTGATCATGTATTATTGGGAGTATCTGTCACTGCAGAATTGAGCTGAGTGTAAATCACTAACCAGAATGGAACACCTTATTCCAGTGATCATGTATTATTGGGAGTATCTGTCACTGCAGAACTGAGCTGAGTGTGGATCACTAATCGGAGTGCCACACCTGATCCCAGTGACCATGTGTTACTGGAGTATCTGTCACTGTGGAATTGTACTGAGTGTGGGTCACTGACCAGAATTGAACACCTGATCCCGGTGACTGTGTTACTGGAGCATCTGTCAATGCAGAAGTGTACTGAGTGTGGGTCACTAACCAGAGTGGAGCACCTGACCCCAGTGACCATGTATTATTGTGTGTAACTGTCACTGTAGAATTATACTGAGTGTGAATCACTAACAAGAGTCGAACACCTGATTCCAGTGACTATGTATTACTAGGAGTATCTGTCACTGCAGAATTGTACTGAGCGTGGGTCACTAACCAGAATGGAACACGTGATCCAAGTGACCATGTATTATTGGGAGTGTCTGTCACTGTAGAATTGTACTGAGCGTGGGTCACTAACAGGAGTGCAACACCTGATCCCAGTGGCTATGTATTACTGAGAATGTCTGTCACTGCAGAATTGTCCAGTGTGTGGATCACCAACCGGAGTGCAACACCTGATACCAGTGACTATGTATGACTGGAGTATCTGTCAATGTAGAACTGTGCTGAGTGTAAATCACTAACCAGAATGGAACACCTGATCCCAGTGACTATGATTTACTGGGAGATTCTGTGACTGTAGAATTGTACTGAGCATGGGTCATTAACCGGTGTGCAACACCTGATCCCAGTGACTATGTTTTAGTGGGAGAGTCTGTCACTGTCGAATTGTGCTGAGTGTGGGTCACGAACCGGTGTGGAACTCCTGATGCCAGTGACCATGTATTATTGGGAGTATCTGTCTCTGTAAAATTGTACTGATTGTGGGTCAATAACCAGAAAGAAACACCTGGTCTCAGTGACCATGTATTATTGGGAGATTCCGTGACTGTAGTATTGCACTGAGCGTGGGTCACTAACCGGAGTGCAACACCTGATCCCAGTGGCTATGGACTACTGGGAGTGTCTGTCACTGTGGAATTGTACTGAGTGTGGGTCACTGACCAGAATTGAACACCTGATCCCGGTGACTATGTTTTACTGGAGCATCTGTCAATGCAGAATTGTACTGAGTGTGGGTCACTAACCAGAGTGGAGCACCTGACCCCAGTGACCATGTATTATTGGGTGTAACTGTCACTGTAGAATTATACTGAGTATGAAACACTAACAAGAGTGCAACACCTGATTCCAGTGACTATGTATTACGAGGAGTATCAGTCACTGCAGAATTGTACTGAGCGTGGGTCACTAACCAGAATGGAACACGTGATCCAAGTGACCATGTATTATTGGGAGTGTCTGTCACTGTAGAATTGTACTGAGCGTGGGTCACTAACAGGAGTGCAACACCTGATCCCAGTGGCTATGTATTACTGAGAATGTCTGTCACTGCAGAATTGTCCAGTGTGTAGATCACCAACCGGAGTGCAACACCTGATACCAGTGACTATGTATGACTGGAGTATCTGTCAAAGTAGAACTGTGCTGAGTGTAAATCACTAACCAGAATGGAACACCTGATCCCAGTGACTATGATTTACTGGGAGATTATGTGACTGTAGAATTTTACTGAGCATGGGTCATTAACCGGAGTGCAACACCTGATCCCAGTGACTATGTTTTACTGGGAGAGTCTGTCACTGTCGAATTGTGCTGAGTGTGGGTCACGAACCGGTGTGGAACTCCTGATCCCAGTGACCATGTATTATTGGGAGTATCTGTCTCTGTAAAATTGTACTCAGTGTGGGTCAATAACCAGAAAGAAACACCTGGTCTCAGTGACCATGTATTATTGGGAGATTCCGTGACTGTAGTATTGCACTGAGCGTGGGTCACTAACCGGAGTGCAACACCTGATCCCAGTGGCTATGGACTACTGGGAGTGTCTGTCACTGTGGAATTGTACTGAGTGTGGGTCACTGACCAGAATTGAACACCTGATCCCGGTGACTATGGGTTACTGGAGCATCTGTCAATGTAGAATTGTACTGAGTGTGGGTCACTAACCAGAGTGGAGCACCTGACCCCAGTGACCATGTTTTATTGGGTGTAACTGTCACTGCAGAATTATACTGAGTGTGAATCACTAACAAGAGTGGAACACCTGATTCCAGTGACTATGTATTACTAGGAGTATCTGTCACTGCAGAATTGTACTGAGCGTGGGTCACTAACCAGAATGGAACACGTGATCCAAGTGACCATGTATTATTGGGAGTGTCTGTCACTGCAGAATTGTACTGAGCGTGGGTCACTACCCGGAGTGCAACACCTGATCCCAGTGGCTATGTATTACTGAGAATGTCTGTCACTGCAGAATTGTCCAGAGTGTGGATCTCCAACCGGAGTGCAACACCTGATACCAGTGACTATGTATGACTGGAGTATCTATCAATGTAGAACTGTGCTGAGTGTAAATCACTAACCAGAATGGAACACCTGATCCCAGTGACTATGTTTTACTGGGAGATTCTGTGACTGTAGAATTGTACTGAGCATGGGTCATTAACCGGAGAGCAACACCTGATCCCAGTGACTATATTTTACTAGGAGAGTCTGTCACTGTAGAATTGTGCTGAGTGTGGGTCACGAACCGGTGTGGAACTCCTGATCCCAGTGACCATGTATTATTGGGAGTATCTGTCTCTGTAAAATTGTGCTGATTGTGGGTCAATAACCAGAAAGAAACACCTGGCCTCAGTGACCATGTATTATTGGGAGATTCCGTGACTGTAGTATTGCACTGAGCGTGGGTCACTAACCGGAGTGCAACACCTGATCCCAGTGGCTATGGACTACTGGGAGTGTCTGTCACTGTGGAATTGTACTGAGTGTGGGTCACTGACCAGAATTGAACACCTGATCCCGGTGACTATGTTTTACTGGAGCATCTGTCAATGCAGAATTGTACTGAGTGTGGGTCACTAACCAGAGTGGAGCACCTGACCCCAGTGACCATGTATTATTGGGTGTAACTGTCACTGTAGAATTATACTGAGTGTGAATCACGAACAAGAGTGGAACACCTGATTCCAGTGACTATGTGTTACTAGGAGTATCTGTCACTGCAGAATTGTACTGAGCGTGGGGCACTAACCAGAATGGAACACGTGATCCCAGTGACCATGTATTATTGGGAGTGTCTGTCACTGTAGAATTGTACTGAGCGTGGGTCACTAACCGGAGTTCAACACCTGATCCCATTGACGATTTGGTACTGGAGTATATGTCACTGCAGAATTCTACTGAGTGTGGATCACTAAACAGAATGGAACACCTGGTCTCAGTGACCTTGTATTATTGGGAGTCTCTGTCGCGACACAATTGTACTGTGTGTGAGTCACCAACAAGAGTGGAGCACCTGATTCCAGTAACCATGTATTGCTCGGAGTATCTGTCACTGTCGAATTGTACTGAGTGTGGGTCAGTAACCGGAGTGGAACACCTGATCCCGGTGGCCATGTATTATTTGGAGTGTCTGTCACTGTAGATTTGTACTGAGCGTGGGTCACAAACCGGAGTGCAACACCTGATCCCAGTGGCTTTGTATTACTGGGAATATCTGTCACTGTAGAATTGTACTGAGTGTGGATCACTAACAGGAGTGCAACACCTGATCCCAGTGACAATGTTTTACTGGGGTATCATTCACTGTAAAATTGTACAGAGTGTGGGTCACTATCCAGAAAAGAACACCTGATCCCAGTGAACATGTATTATTGGGAGTGCCTGTCACTGTAGAATTGTACTGAGTGTGGGTCACTAACCGCAGTGCAACACCTGATCCCAGTGGCTTCGTATTACTGGAGTATCTGTCACTGTAGAATTGTACTGAGTGTGGATCACCAACCGGAGTGCAACACCTGATCCCAGTGACTATGTGTTGCTGGAGTATCTGTCAATGTAGAATTGTACTGTGTGTGGGTCACTGACCTGAATGGAATACCTGATCCCAGTGATCATGTATTATTGGTAGTAACTGTCACTGCAGAATTGTGCTGAGTGTTAATCTATAAACAGAATGGAACACATGATACCAGAGACTATGTAATACTGGAGTATCTCTCAGTGTAGAATTGTACTGATTTTGGATCACTAATCGGAGTGCAACACCTGGTCCCAGTGACTAAGTGTGACTGGAGTATCTGTCACTGCAGAATTGTACTGAGGGTGGATCAATAACCAGATTGCAACACCTGATCCCAGTGACTATGTGTTACTGGAGTATCTGTCACTGTAAAATTGTACTGATTGTGGGTAACTAAACAGAATGGCACACAGAATTCCAGAGACCATATATTATTATGAGTATCTGTCACTGTAAAATTGTGCTGAGTGTTAATCACTAACCAGAATGAAACACATGATCCCATTGACTATGTATTACTAGGAGTTTCTGTCACTGTAGAATTGTACTGAGTGTGGGTCACTAACCAGAATGGAAAACCTGATCCCAGTGACCATATATTATTGGCAGTATCTGTCACTGTAGAATTGTACAGAGTGTGGATCACCAACCGGAGTGCAACACCTGATCCCAGTGACTATGTGTTACTGGAGTATCTGTCAATGTAGAATTGTACTGAGTGTGGGCCACTAACCAGAATGGAACACCTGATCCCAGTGATCATGTATTATTGGGAGTATCTGTCACTGCAGAATTGAGCTGAGTGTGAATCACTAACAAGAGTGGAACACCTGATTCCAGTGACTATGTATTATTGGGTGTAACTGTCACTGTAGAATTATACTGAGTGTGGGTCACTAACCAGAGTGGAGCACCTGACCCCAGTGACCATGTATTATTGGGTGTAACTGTCACTGTAGAATTATACTGAGTGTGAATCACTAAGAAGAGTGGAACACCTGATTCCAGTGACTATGTATTACTAGGAGTATCTGTCACTGCAGAATTGTACTGAGCGTGGGTCACTAACCAGAATGGAACACGTGATCCAAGTGACCATGTATTATTGGGAGTGTCTGTCACTGTAGAATTGTACTGAGCGTGGGTCACTAACAGGAGTGCAACACCTGATCCCAGTGGCTATGTATTACTGAGAATGTCTGTCACTGCAGAATTGTCCAGTGTGTGGATCACCAACCGGAGTGCAACACCTGATACCAGTGACTATGTATGACTGGAGTATCTGTCAATGTAGAACTGTGCTGAGTGTAAATCACTAACCAGAATGGAACACCTGATCCCAGTGACTATGATTTACTGGGAGATTCTGTGACTGTAGAATTGTACTGAGCATGGGTCATTAACCGGAGTGCAACACCTGATCCCAGTGACTATGTTTTACTGGGAGAGTCTGTGACTGTCGAATTGTGCTGAGTGTGGGTCACGAACCGGTGTGGAACTCCTGATCCCAGTGACCATGTATTATTGGGAGTATCTGTCACTGTAAAATTGTACTCAGTGTGGGTCAATAACCAGAAAGAAACACCTGGTCTCAGTGACCATGTATTATTGGGAGATTCCGTGACTGTAGTATTGCACTGAGCATGGGTCACTAACCGGAGTGCAACACCTGATCCCAGTGGTTATGGACTACTGGGAGTGTCTGTCACTGTGGAATTGTACTGAGTGTGGGTCACTGACCAGAATTGAACACCTGATCCCGGTGACTATGTTTTACTGGAGCATCTGTCAATGTAGAATTGTACTGAGTGTGGGTCACTAACCAGAGTGGAGCACCTGACCCCAGTGACCATGTATTATTGGGTGTAACTGTCACTGTAGAATTATACTGAGTGTGAATCACTAACAAGAGTGGAACACCTGATTCCAGTGACTATGTGTTACTAGGAGTATCTGTCATTGCAGAATTGTACTGAGCGTGGGGCACTAACCAGAATGGAACACGAGATCCCAGTGACCATGTATTATTGGGAGTGTTTGTCACTGTAGAATTGTACTGAGCGTGGGTCACTAACCGGAGTGCAACACCTGATCCCAGTGACTATGTGTTGCTGGAGTATCTGTCAATGTAGAATTGTACTGAGTGTGGGTCACTGACCAGAATGGAACACCTGATCCCAGTGATCATGTATTATTGGTAGTAACTGTCACTGCAGAATTGTGCTGAGCGTTAATCACTAAACAGAATGGAACACATGATACCAGAGACGATGTAATACTGGAGTATCTCTCAGTGTAGAATTGTACTGATTTTGGATCACTAATCGGAGTGCAACACCTGGTCCCAGTGACTAAGTGTGACTTGAGTATCTGTCACTGTAGAATTGTACTGAGTGTGGGTCACTAACCAGAACTAAACACGTGGTCTCAGTGACCATATATTATTATGAGTATCTGTCACTGCAGAATTGTACTGAGGGTGGATCACTAACCAGATTGCAACACCTGATCCCAGTGACTATGTGTTACTGGAGTATCTGTCACTGTAAAATTGTACTGATTGTGGGTAACTAAACAGAATGGCACACAGAATTCCAGTGACCATATATTATTATGAGTATCTGTCACTGTAAAATTGTGCTGAGTGTTAATCACTAACCAGAATGAAACAAATGATGCCATTGACTATGTATTGCTAGGAGTATCTGTCACTGTAGAATTGTACTGAGTGTGGGTCACTAACCAGCATGGAAAACCTGATCCCAGTGACCATATATTATTGGCAGTATCTGTCACTGTAGAATTGTACAGAGTGTGGATCACCAAATGGAGTGCAACACCTGATCCCAGTGACTATGTGTTACTGGAGTATCTGTCAATGTAGAATTGTACTGAGTGTGGGCCACTAACCAGAATGGAACACCTGATCCCAGTGAACATGTATTATTGGGAGTATCTGTCACTGCAGAATTGAGCTGAGTGTAAATCACTAACCAGAATGGAACACCTGATTCCAGTGATCATGTATTATTGGGAGTATCTGTCACTGCAGAACTGAGCTGAGTGTGGATCACTGATCGGAGTGCCACACCTGATCCCAGTGACCATGTGTTACTGGAGTATCTGTCACTGTAGAATTGTACTGATTGTGGGTCACTGACCAGAATGGAACACCTGATCCCAGTGATCATGTATTATTGGGAGTATCTGTCACTGCAGAATTGAGCTGAGTGTAAATCACTAACCAGAATGGAACACCTTATTCCACTGATCATGTATTATTGGGAGTATCTGTCACTGCAGAACTGAGCTGAGTGTGGATCACTAATCGGAGTGCCACACCTGATCCCAGTGACCATGTGTTACTGGAGTATCTGTCACTGTGGAATTGTACTGAGTGTGGGTCACTGACCTGAATTGAACACCTGATCCCGGTGACTATGTGTTACTGGAGCATCTGTCAATGTAGAATTGTACTGAGTGTGGGTCACTAACCAGAGTGAAGCACCTGACCCCAGTGACCATGTATTATTGGGTGTAACTGTCACTGTAGAATTATACTGAGTGTGAATCACTAACAAGAGTGGAACACCTGATTCCAGTGACTATGTATTACTAGGAGTATCTGTCACTGCAGAATTGTAGTGAGCGTGGGTCACTAACCAGAATGGAACACGTGATCCAAGTGACCATGTATTATTGGGAGTGTCTGTCACTGTAGAATTGTACTGAGCGTGGGTCACTAACCGGAGTGCAACACCTGATCCCAGTGGCTATGCATTACTGAGAATGTCTGTCACTGCAGAATTGTCCAGAGTGTGGATCACCAACCGGAGTGCAACACCTGATACCAGTGACTATGTATGACTGGAGTATCTGTCAATGTAGAACTGTGCTGAGTGTAAATCACTAACCAGAATGGAACACCTGATCCCAGTGACTATGTTTTACTGGGAGATTCTGTGACTGTAGAATTGTACTGAGCATGGGTCATTAACCGGAGTGCAACACCTGATCCCAGTGACTATGTTTTACTGGGAGAGTCGGTCACTGTGGAATTGTGCTGAGTGTGGGTCACGAACCGGTGTGGAACTCCTGATCCCAGTGACCATGTATTATTGGGAGTATCTGTCTCTGTAAAATTGTACTGAGTGTGGGTGAATAACCAGAAAGAAACACCTAGTCTCAGTGACCATGTATTATTGGGAGATTCCGTGACTGTAGTATTGCACTGAGCGTCGGTCACTAACCGGAGTGCAACACCTGATCCCAGTGACTATGTGTTGCTGGAGTATCTGTCAATGTAGAATTGTACTGAGTGTGGGTCACTGACCAGAATGGAACACCTGATCCCAGTGATCATGTATTATTGGTAGTAACTGTCACTGCAGAATTGTGCTGAGCGTTAATCACTAAACAGAATGGAACACATGATACCAGAGACTATGTAATACTGGAGTATCTCTCAGTGTAGAATTGTACTGATTTTGGATCACTAATCGGAGTGCAACACCTGGTCCCAGTGACTAAGTGTGACTGGAGTATCTGTCACTGTAGAATTGTACTGAGTGTGGGTCACTAACCAGAACTAAACACGTGGTCTCAGTGACCATATATTATTATGAGTATCTGTCACTGCAGAATTGTACTGAGGGTGGATCACTAACCAGATTGCAACACCTGATCCCAGTGACTATGTGTTACTGGAGTATCTGTCACTGTAAAATTGTACTGATTGTGGGTAACTAAACAGAATGGCACACAGAATTCCAGAGACCATATATTATTATGAGTATCTGTCACTGTAAAATTGTACAGAGTGTGGGTCACTAACCAGAATGGAAAACCTGATCCCAGTGACCATATATTATTGGCAGTATCTGTCACTGTAGAATTGTACAGAGTGTGGATCACCAACCGGAGTGCAACACCTGATCCCAGTGACTATGTGTTACTGGAGTATCTGTCAATGTAGAATTGTACTGAGTGTGGGCCACTAACCAGAATGGAACACCTGATCCCAGTGATCATGTATTATTGGGAGTATCTGTCACTGCAGAATTGAGCTGAGTGTAAATCACTAACCAGAATGGAACACCTGATCCCAGTGACTATGTTTTACTGGGAGATTCTGTGACTGTAGAATTGTACTGAGCATGGGTCACTAACCGGAGTGCAACACCTGATCCCAGTGGCTATGGATTACTGGGAGTGTCTGTCACTGTGGAATTGTCCAGAGTGTGGATCACCAACCGGAGTGCAACACCTGATGCCAGTGACTATGTACTGCTGGAGTATCTGTCAATGTAGAATTGTACTGAGCATGGGTCAGTAACCAGAATGGAACACCTGATCCCAGTGACTATGTTTTACCGGGAGATTCTGTGACTGTAGAATTGTACTGAGCATGGGTCACTAACCGGAGTGCAACACCTGATCCCAGTGACTATGTTTTACTGGGAGAGTCTGTCACTGTAGAATTGTACTGAGTGTGGGTCACGAACCGGAGTGGAACTCCTGATCCCAGTGACAATGTATTATTGGGAGTATCTGTCTCTGTAAAATTGTACTGAGTGTGGATTACTAAACGGATTGCATAAATTGATCCCAGTGACTAAGTCTTACTGGAGTATCTGTCACTGCAGAATTGTACTGAGTGTGGGTCAATAACCAGAAAGAAACACCTGGTCTCAGTGACCATGTATTATTGGGAGATTCCGTGACTGTAGAATTGCACTGAGCGTGGGTCACCAACCGGAGTGGAACTCCTGATCCCAGTGACCATGTATTATTGGGAGTATCTGTCTCCGTAAAATTGTACTGAGTGTGGGTCACTAATTGGAGTGGAACACCTGATCCCAGTGACCATATATTATTGGGTGTATCTGTCACTGCAGAATTCTACTGAGTGTGGATCACTAACCGGAGTGGAACACCTGATTCTCGTGATCATGTATTATTGGGAGTATCTGTCACTGCAGAATTGTACTGAGTGTGGGTCGCTCACAGGAGTGCAACACCTGCTCCCAGTGGCTATGTATTACTGGAGTATCTGTCACTGTAAAATTGTACTGAGTGTGGGTCACTAACCAGAATGGAACACCTGATCCCAGTGACCATATATTATTGGGAGTATCTGTCATTGTCGAATTGTACTGAGTGTGGATCACTATCCGGAGTGCAACACCTGATCCCAGTGGCTTCGTATTACTGGGAGTATCTGTCATTGTAGAATTGTACTGAGTGTGGATCACCAACCGGAGTGCAACACCTGATCCCAGTGACTGTGTGTTGCTGGAGTATCTGTCAATGTAGAATTGTACTGATTTTGGATCACTAATCGGAGTGCAACACCTGGTCCCAGTGACCTTGTATTATTATGAGTATATGTCACTGCAGAATTGTGCTGAGTGATAATCACTAACCAGCATGAAATACATGATCCCAGTGATTATGCATTACTGGAGTATCTGTCAGTGTAGAATTGTACTGAGCGTGGGTCAGTGAGCAAAGTGGAACACGTGATTCTAGTGATCATGTATTATTGGGAGTATTTGTCACTGCAGAATTGTACTGAGTGTGGGTCGCTAACCGGAGTGGAACACCTGATCCCAGTGACTATGTGTTACTGGAGTATCTGTCACTGTAAAATTGTGCTGATAGTGGGTCACTAACCAGAATGGAACACCTAATTCCAGTGACCATATATTATTGGGAGTATCTGTCACTCTAGAATTTTACTGAGCGTGGGGCATGAACCAGAATGGAACACCTGATCCCAGTGACCATGTATTATTAGGAGTATCTGTCACTGCAGATTTGTGCTGAGTGTTAATCACTAACCAGAATGGAACACATGATCCCATTGACTATGTATTACAAGGAGTATCTGTCATTGTAGAATTGTACTGAGTGTGGGTCACTAACCAGAATGGAAAACCTGATCCCAGTGACCATATATTATTGGGAGTATCTGTCACTGCAGAATTGTACTGAGTGTGGATCATTTATCGGAGTGCAACACCTGATCCCAGTGACTATGTGTTGCTGGAATATCTGTCACTGTAAAATTCTACTGAGTGTGGGTCACTAACCAGAATGGAACACCGGATCCAAGTGACCATGTATTATTGGGAGTGTCTGTCATTGTAGAATTGTAGAACATTCTGAAGGGGGAGGGTGAACAGCCAGTTGTCGTTGCGCACATAGGCACCAATGATATAGGTAAAAAACGGGATAAGGTCCTACAAGCAGAATTTAGGGAGTTCCGAGCCAAGTTAAAAAGTAGGACCTCAGAGGTAGTAATCTCAGGATTGCTACCAGTACCACGTGATAGTCAGAGTAGAAATGAAAGAATAGTGAGGATGAATGCGTGGCTTGAGAGATGGTGCAGGAGGGAGGGGTTCAGATTTTTGGGACATTGGGACCGGTTCTGGGGGAGGTGGGTCTATTACAAATTGGACGGTCTACACCTGGGCCGGACTGGAACCAATGTCCTTGGGGGTGCTTTTGCTAACGCTGTTGGGGAGGGTTTAAACTAATGTGACAGGGGGATGGGAACCAAATGAGGTCAGTGGAGAGTAAGGATGTAGTAACTAAAGCCAGTAAGGAACTAGATAATGAAGTCAGTGTGACCAAGGGGAAGAGCAGGCAGGGAGCAGATGATGAAAGCAAAGGGACTGAAGGTCTGAGGTGCATTTGTTTTAATGCAAGAAGTGTAAGAGGTAAGGCAGATGAACTTAGGGCTTGGATTAGTACCTGGGAGTATGATGTTATTGCTATTACTGAGACTTGGTTAAGGGAAGGGCATGATTGGCAACTAAATATCCCAGGATATCGATGCTTCAGGCGGGATAGAGAGGGAGGAAAAGGGGTGGAGGAGTTGCACTACTGGTCAAAGAGGATACCACCGCTGTGCTGAAGGAGGGCACTATGGAGGACACGAACTGTGAGGCAATATGGGCAGAACTCAGAAATAGGAAGGGTGCGGTAACAATGTTGGGGCTGTACTACAGGCCTCCCAACAGCGAGCGTGAGATAGAGGTACAAATATGTGAACAGATTATGGAAAGCTGTCGGAGCAACAGGGTGGTGGTGAGAGGAGATTTTAATTTTCCCAACATTGACTGGGATTCATTTAGTGTTAGAGGTCCAGACGGAGCAGAATTTGTAAGGAGCATCCAGGAGGGTTTTCTCGAGCAGTATGTAAATAGTCCAACTCGGGAAGGGGCCATACTGGACCTGGTGTTGGGGAATGAGCAGGGCCAGGTGGTTGACGTCTCAGTAGGGGACTACTTTGGGAATAGTGATCACAATTCCGTCAGTTTTAGAATACTCATGGACAAAGACGAGAGTGGTCCTAAAGGAAGAGTGCTAAATTGGGGGAAAGCCAACTATACCAAAATTCGGCAGGAGCTGGGGAATGTAGATTGGGAGCAGCTGTTTGAAGTTAAATCCACATTTGATATATGGGAGTCTTTTAAAGAGAGTTTGTTTAGCGTGCAGGAGAGACATGTTACTGTGAAAATGAGGGATAGAAATGACAAGATTAGGGAACCATGGATGACAGGTGAAATTGTGAGACTAGCTAAGAGGAAAAAGGAAGCATACATAAGGTCTAGGCGGCTGAAGAAAGATGAAGCTTTGAAAGAATATCGGGATTGTAGGACCAATCTGAAACGAGGAATTAAGAGGGCTAAAAAGGGTCATGAAATATCTTTGGCAAACAGGGTTAAGGAAAATCCCATAGCCTTTTATTCATATATAAGGAGCAATAGGGTAACTAGAGAAAGGATTGACCCACTCAAGGACAAGGGAGGAAAGTTATGCATGGAGTCAGAGAAAATGGGTGAGATTCTAAACGAGTACTTTGCATCGGTATTCACCGAGGAGAGGAACATGACGGATGTTGAGGTTAGGGACAGATGTTTGATTACTCTAGGTCAAGTCGGCATAACGAGGGAGGAAGTGTAGGGTATTCTAAAAGGCATTAAGGTGGACAAGTCCCCAGGTCCGGATGGGATCTATCCCAGGTTACTGAGGGAAGCAAGAGAGGAAATAGCTGGGGCCTTTACAGATATCTTTGCAACATTCTTAAACACGGGAGAGGTCCCAGAGGACTGGAGAATTGCTAATGTTGTCCCCTTGTTTAATAAGGGTTGCAGGGATAATCCAGGTAATTATAGACCGGTGCGCCTGGTGTCAGTGGTAGGGAAGCAGCTGGAGAAGATACTGAGGGATAGGACCTATTCCCATCTGGAAGAAAATGGGCTTATCAGTGATAGGCAACATGGTTTTGTGCAGGGAAGGTCATGTCTTACCAACTTAATAGAATTCTTTGAGAAAGTGACAAAGTTTATTGATGAGGGAAGGGCTGTAGATGTCGTATACATGGACTTCAGTGAGGCGTTTGATAAGGTTCCCCATGGTAGGCTGATGGAGAAAGTGAAGTCGCATGGGGTCCAAGGTGTAGTAGCTAGATGGATAAAGAACTGGCTGGGCGACAGGAGGCAGAGAGTAGCAGTGGAAGGGAGTTTCTCAAAATGGAGACGTGTGACCAGTGGTGTTCCACAGGGATCCGTGCTGGGACCACTGTTGTTTGTGATATACATAAATGATTTGGAGGAAAGTATAGGTGATCTGATTAGCAAGTTTGCAGACGACACTAAGATTGGTGGAGTCGCAGATACTGAAGGGGACTGTCAGAGAATACAGCAGAATATAGATCGACAGTAGAGTTGGGCAGAGAAATGGCAGATGGAGTTCAATCAGGGCAAATGCGAGGTGATGCATTTTGGAAGATCCAATTCAAGAGTGAACTATACAGTAAATGGAAAAGTCCTGGGGAAAATTGATGTACAGAGCGATTTGGGTGTTCAGGTCCATTGTTCCCTGAAGGTGGCAACGCAGGTCAATAGAGTGATCAAGAAGGCATACGGCATGCTTTCCTTCATCGGACGGGGTATTGAGTACAAGAGATGGCAGGTCTTGTTACAGTTGTATAGGACTTTGGTTCGGCCACATTTGGAATACTGCGTGCAGTTCTGGTCGCCACATTCCCAAAAGGATGTGGATGCTTTGGAGAGGGTGCAGAGGAGGTTCACCAGGATGTTGCCTGGTTTGGAGGGTGCTAGCTATGAAGAGAGGTTGAGTAGATTAGGATTATTTTCATTGGAAGGACGGAGGTTGAGGGGGGACCTGATTGAGGTGTACAAAATCATGAGAGGTACAGACAGGGTGGAGAGCAAGAAGCTTTTTCCCAGAGTCGGGGATTCAATTAAAAGGGGACACGTGTTCAAAGTGAAAGGGGAAAAGTTTCGGGGGGATATGCGTGGAAAGTTCTTTACACAGAGGGTGGTGGGTGCATGGAACGCTTTGCCTGCGGAGGTGGTAGACGCGGGCACGATAGCGTCTTTTAAGATGTATCTAGACAGGTACATGAATGGGCAGGAAGTAAAGAGATACAGACCCTTAGAAAATAGCCGACAGGTTTAGTAAGAGGATTTGGATCGGCGTAGGCTTGGGGGGCCGAAGGGCCTGTTCCTGTGCTGTAATTTTCTTTGTTCTTTGTTCTTTGTTAATTGTACTGAGTGTGGATCACCAACCGGAGTGCAATACCTGATCCCAGTGGCTATGAGTTACTGGAGTATCTGTCAATGTAGAATTGTACTGAGTGTAGGTCACTAATTCTAGGGAAGAATGGAACTCCTGAGCTCAATGATCATGTATTATTGGGAGTATCTTTCACTGCAGAATTGAGCTGAGTTTGGATCACTAATCGGAGTGCAACATCTGATCCCAGTGATTAAGTGCTACTGGAGTATCTGTCACTGTTGAATTGTACTGAGCGTGGGTCATTAACCGGATTGCAACACGTGATCCCAGTGGCTATGTTTTACTGGGAGTATCTGTCACTGTAAAATTGTACAGAGTGTGGATCACTAACCGGAGTGCAACACCTGACCCCGGTGACTATGTGTTACTGGAGCATCTGTCACTGTAGAATTGCACTGAGTGTGGGTCACTAACCAGAGTGGAGCACCTGACCCCAGTGACCATATATTATTGGGAGCAACTGTCACTGTAGAATTACACTGAGTGTGAATCTCTAACCAGAATGGAACACATGATCCCTTTGACTATGTATCACTGGGAGCATCTGTCACTGTAGAATTGTACTGAGTGTGGGTCACTAACTAGAATGGAACACCTGATCCCAGTGATCATGTACTATTGGGAGTGTCTGTCACTGTAGAATTGTACTGAGCGTGGGTCACTAACCGGAATGCAACACCTGATCCCAGTGGCTATGTATTACTGGGAGTATCTGTCACTGTAGAATTGTACTGAGTGTGGGTCACTAACCAGAGTGGAGCACCTGATCCCAGTGACCATGTATTATTGGGAGTAACTGTCACTGTAGAATTATACTGAGGGTGAATCACTAACAAGAGTGGAACACCTGATTCCAGTGACCATGTATTACTAGGAGTATCTGTCACTGCAGAATTGTACTGAGTGTGGGTCACTAACCAGAATTGAACACGTGATCCCAGTGACCATGCATTATTGGGAGTGTCTGTCACTGTAGAATTGTGCTGAGTGTTAATCACTAACAAGAATGGAACACATGATTCCAGTGACCATGTATTACTAGGAGTATCTGTCACTGTAGAATTGTACTGTACGTGGGTCAGTAACCGGATTGCAACACCGGATCCCAGTGGCTATGTATTACTGGGAGTATCTGTCACTGTAAAATTGTACTGATTGTGGATCACGAACCAGAGTGCAACACCTGACCCCGGTGACGATGCGTTACTGGAGCATCTGTCACTGTAGAATTGAACTGAGTGTGAGTCACTAACCAGAGTGGAGCACCTGACCCCAGTGACCATGTATTATTGGGAGTAACTGTCACTGTAGAATTATACGGATTGTGAATCACTAACCAGAATTGAACACGTGATCCCAGTGACCATGCATTATTGGGAGTGTCTGTCACTGCAGAATTGTGCTGAGTGTTAATCACTAACAAGAATGGAACACATGATCCCATTGACTATGTATTACTGGGAGTGTCTATCACTGCAGAATTGTACTCAGTGTGGATCACCAACCGGAGTGCAACACCTGCTCCCAGTGTTTATGTGTTACTGGAGTATCTGTCACTGCAGAATTGTGCTGAGTGTAAATCACTAACCAGAATGGAACACCTGATCCCAGTGACTATGTGTTACTGGAGTCTCTGTCACTGTAGAATTCTACTGAGTGTGGGTCAGTAACTAGAATTGAACACATGATCCCAGTGACCATGTATTATTGGGAGTGTCTGTCATTGTAGAATTGTACTGAGCGTGGGTCACTAACCGGTGTGCAACACCTGATCCCAGTGACTATGACTTACTGGGGGTGTCTGTCACTGTAGAATTGTACTGAGTGTGGATCACCAACCGGAGTGGAACACCTGATCCCAGTGACTATGTATTACTGGAGTATCTGTCAATGTAGAACTGTACTGAATGTTGGTCACTAACCAACGTGGAACAGCTGATTCTAGTGATCATGTATTATTGGGAATCTCTTTCACTGCAGAATTGTACTGAGTGTGGGTCACTAGCCCGAGTGGAGTACATGTCCCCATTGACCATGTATTATTGGAAGCAACTGTCACTGTAGAATTATACCGAGTTTGAGTCACTAGCAAGAGTGGTACACCTGATTCCAGTGACTATGTGTTACTAGGAGTATCTGTCACTGCAGAATTGTACTGAGTGTGGGTCACTAACCAGAATGGAACACCTGATCCCAGTGACCATGTATTATTGGGAGTATCTGTCACTGTAGAATTCTACTGAACGTGGGTCACTAACCGAAGTGCTACACCTGATCCCAGTGGCTATGAATTACTTGGAGTATCTGTCACTGCAGAATTGTGCTGAGTGTGGATCACTAACCAGAATGGAACACCTGATCCCTGTGACCATGTATAATTGGGAGTAACTGTCACTGTAGAATTATACTGAGTGTGAATCACTAACAAGAGTGGAACACCTGATTCCAGTGACCATGTATTACTGGAAGTGCCTGTCACTGTAGAATTGCTCTGACTGTAGGTCACGAACCGGAGTGGAACTCCTGATCCCAGTGGCCATGTATTATTGGAAGTATCTGTCTCTGTAGAATTGTACTGAGTGTGGGTCGCTAACCAGAAAGGAAAACCTGGTCTCAGTGACCATGTATTGTTAGGTGTATCTGTCACTGCACAATTGTGCTGAGTGTTAATCACTAACCAGAATGGAACACATGATCCCAGTGACTATCTATTACTGGAGTGTTTGTCAGTGCAGAATTGTACTGAGTGTGGATCACTAATCGGAGTGCAACACCTGATCCCAGTGACTATGTGTTACTGGAGTATCTGTCACTGTAAAATTGTACTGAGCGTGGGTCACGAACCGGAGTGCATCAGCTGATCCCAGTGGCTATGAATTACCGGGGGTATCTGTCACTGTAGAATTGTACTGAGCGTGGGTCACTAACCGGAGTGCAACTCCGGATCCCAGTGGCTATGTATTACTGGGAGTAGCTGTCACTGTAAAATTGTACTGAGTGTGGATCACTAACCAGAGGGCAACACCTGACCCCGGTGACTATGCGTTACTGGAGCATCTGTCACTGTAGAATTGTACTGAGTGTGAGTCACTAACCAGATTGGAGCACCTGACCCCAGTGACCAAGTATTATTGGGAGTAACTGTCACTGTAGAATTATACGGATTGTGAATCACTAACCAGAATTGAACACGTGATCCCAGTGACCATGCATTATTGGGAGTGTCTGTCACTGCAGAATTGTGCTGAGTGTTAATCACTAACAAGAATGGAACACATGATCCCATTGACTAGGTATTACTGGGAGTATCTATCACTGTAGAATTGTTCTGAGTGTGGATCACTAACCAGAGTGCAGCACCTGACCCCGGTGACGATGCGTTACTGGAGCATCTGTCACTGTAGAATTGTACTGAGTGTGGGTCACTAACCAGAGTGGAGCACCTGACCCCAGTGACCATGTATTATTGGGAATAACTGTCACTGTAGAATTATACTGAGTGTGAATCACTAACAAGAATGGAACACATGATCCCATTGACTATGTATTACTGGGAATGTCTATCACTGTAGAATTGTACTCAGTGTGGATCACCAACCGGAGTGCAACACCTGCTCCCAGTGTTTATGTGTTACTGGAGTATCTGTCACTGCAGAATTGTGCTGAGTGTAAATCACTAACCAGAATGGAACACCTGATCCCAGTGACTATGTGTTACTGGAGTCTCTGTCACTGTAGAATTCTACTGAGTGTGGGTCAGTAACTAGAATTGAACACATGATCCCAGTGACCATGTATTATTGGGAGTGTCTGTCATTGTAGAATTGTACTGAGCGTGGGTCACTAACCGGAGTGCAACACCTGATCCCAGTGACTATGACTTACTGGGGGTGTCTGTCACTGTAGAATTGTACTGTGTGTGGATCACCAACCGGAGTGGAACACCTGATCCCAGTGACTATGTATTACTGGAGTATCTGTCAATGTAGAACTGTACTGAATGTAGGTCACTAACCAACGTGGAACAGCTGATTCTAGTGATCATGTATTATTGGGAATCTCTTTCACTGCAGAATTGTACTGAGTGTGGGTCACTAGCCCGAGTGGAGTACATGTCCCCATTGACCATGTATTATTGGAAGCAACTGTCACTGTAGAATTATACCGAGTTTGAGTCACTAACAAGAGTGGTACACCTGATTCCAGTGACTATGTGTTACTAGGAGTATCTGTCACTGTAGAATTCTACTGAACGTGGGTCACTAACCGAAGTGCTACACCTGATCCCAGTGGCTGTGAATTACTTGGAGTATCTGTCACTGCAGAATTGTGCTGAGTGTGGATCACTAACCAGAATGGAACACCTGATCCCTGTGACCATGCATAATTGGGAGTAACTGTCACTGTAGAATTATACTGAGTGTGAATCACTAACAAGAGTGGAACACCTGATTCCAGTGACCATGGATTACTGGAAGTGCCTGTCACTGTAGAATTGTACTGAGTGTGGGTCGCTAACCAGAAAGGAACACCTGGTCTCAGTGACCATGTATTGTTAGGTGTATCTGTCACTGCACAATTGTGCTGAGTGTTAATCACTAACCAGAATGGAACACATGATCCCAGTGACTATCTATTACTGGAGTGTCTGTCAGTGCAGAATTGTACTGGGTGTGGATCACTAATCGGAGTGCAACACCTGATCCCAGTGACTATGTGTTACTGGAATATCTGTCATTGTAGAATTGTACAGAGCGTGGGTCACGAACCGGAGTGCATCAGCTGATCCCAGTGGCTATGAATTACTGGGGGTATCTGTCACTGTAGAATTGTACTGAGCGTGGGTCACTAACCGGAGTGCAACTCCGGATCCCAGTGGCTATGTATTACTGGGAGTAGCTGTCACTGTAAAATTGTACTGAGTGTGGATCACCAACCGGAGTGCAACACCTACTCCCAGTGTTTATGTGTTACTGGAGTATCTGTCACTGCAGAATTGTGCTGAGTGTAAATCACTAACCAGAATGGAACACCTAATCCCAGTGACTATGTGTTACTGGAGTATCTGTCACTGTAGAATTGCACTGACTGTGGGTCACGAACCGGAGTGGAACTCCTAATCTCAGTGACCATGTATTATTGGGAGTATCTGTCAATGTAGAATTGTACTGAGTGTGGATCACTAACCAGAGTGCAACACCTAATCCCAGTGACTATGTGTTACTGGAGTATCTGTCACTGTAAAATTGTACTGAGTGTTGGTCACTAACCAGAATGGAACACCTGATCCCAGTGACCATGTATTATTGGGAGTATCTGTCACTGTCGAATTGTACTGAGCGTGGGTCACTAACCAGAGTGCTACACCTGATCCCAGTGGCTATGTATTACTTGGAGTATCTGTCACTGTAGAATTGTGCTGAGTGTAGATCACTGACCAGAGTGGAACACCTGATTCCAGTGACCATGTATTACTAGGAGTATCTGTCACTGTAGAATTGTACTGAGTGTGATTCACTAACCAGAATTGAACACGTGATCCCAGTGACCATGCATTATTGGGAGTGTCTGTCACTGTAGAATTGTGCTGAGTGTTAATCTCTAACAAGAATGGAACACCTGATCCCATTGACCATGTATTACTGGGAGTGTCTATCACTGTAGAATTGTTCTGAGTGTGGATCACTAACCAGAGTGCAACACCTGACCCCGGTGACGATGCGTTACTGGAGCATCTGTCACTGTAGAATTGTACTGAGTGTGGGTCACTAACCAGAGTGGAGCACCTGACCCCAGTGACCATGTATTATTGGGAGTAACTGTCACTGTAGAATTATACTGAGTGTGAATCACTAACAAGAATGGAACACATGATCCCATTGACTATGTATTACTGGGAATGTCTATCACTGTAGAATTGTACTGAGTGTGGATCACAAACCGGAGTGCAACACCTGCTCCCAGTGTTTATGTGTTACTGGAGTATCTGTCACTGCAGAATTGTGCTGAGTGTAAATCACTAACCAGAATGGAACACCTGATCCCAGTGACTATGTATTACTGGAGTATCTGTCACTGTAGAATTCTACTGAGTGTGGGTCAGTAACTAGAATTGAACACATGATCCCAGTGACCATGTATTATTGGGAGATTCTGTCATTGTAGAATTGTACTGAGCGTGGGTCACTAACCGGAGTGCAACACCTGATCCCAGTGACTATGACTTACTGGGGGTGTCTGTCACTGTAGAATTGTACTGAGTGTGGATCACCAACCGGAGTGGAACACCTGATCCCAGTGACTATGTATTACTGGAGTATCTGTCAATGTAGAATTGTACTGAATGTAGATCACTAACCAACGTGGAACAACTGATTCTAGTGATCATGTATTATTGGGAATCTCTTTCACTGCAGAATTGTGCTGAGTGTGGGTCACTAACCCGAGTGGAGTACATGTCCCCATTGACCATGTATTATTGGAAGCAACTGTCACTGCAGAAGTATACCGAGTTTGAGTCACTAACAAGAGTGGTACACCTGATTCCAGTGACGATGTGTTACTAGGAGTATCTGTCACTGCAGAATTGTACTGAGTGTGGGTCACTAACCGGAGTGGAACACCTGATCCCAGTGACCATGTATTATTGGCAGTATCTGTCAATGTAGAATTGTACTGAGTGTGGATCACTAACCAGAGTGCAACACCTGATTCCAGTGACTATGTGTTACTAGGAGTATCTGTCACTGTAGAATTGTACTGAGTGTTGCTCACTAACCAGAATGGAACACCTGATCCCAGTGACCATGTATTATTGGGAGTATCTGTCACTGTAGAATTGTACTGAACGTGGGTCACTAACCGGAGTGCTACACCTGATCCCAGTGACTATGAATGTTTTGGAGTATCTGTCACTGCAGAATTGTGCTGAGTGTGGATCACGAACCGGAATGGAACACCTGATCCCTGATCCCTGTGACCATGTGTAATTGGGAGTAACTGTCACTGTAGAATTGTACTGAACGTGGGTCACTAACCGGAGTGCTACACCTGATCCCAGTGACTATGAATTTTTTGGAGTATCTGTCACTGTAGAATTGTACTGAGTGTTGCTCACTAACCAGAATGGAACACCTGATCCCAGTGACCATGTATAATTGGGAGTAACTGTCACTGTAGAATTATACTGAGTGTGAATCAATAACAAGAGTGGAACACCTGATTCCAGTGACCATGTATTACTGGAAGTGTCTGTCACTGTAGAATTGCTTTGACTGTGGGTCACGAACCGGAGTGGAACTCCTGATCCCAGTCTTTCTTTTGGGCCTCCTTATCTCGAGAGACAATGGATACGCGCCTGGAGGTGGTCAGTGGTTTGTGAAGCAGCGCCTGGAGTGGCTATAAAGGCCAATTCTGGAGTGACCATGTATTATTGGAAATATCTGTCTCTGTAGAATTGTACTGAGTGTGGGTCACTAACCAGAAAGGAACACCTGGTCTCAGTCACCATGTATTATTAGGTGTATCTGTCACTGCACAATTGTGCTGAGTGTTAGTCACTAACCAGAATGGAACGCATGATCCCAGTGACTATCTATTACTGGAGTGTCTGTCAGTGCAGAATTGGACTGAGTGTGGATCACTAACAGGAGTGCAACACCTGATCCCAGTGACTATGTGTTACTGGAATATCTGTCATTGTAGAATTGTACAGAGCGTGGGTCACGAACCGGAGTGCATCAGCTGATCCCAGTGGCTATGAATTACTGGGGGTATCTGTCACTGTAGAATTGTACTGAGCGTGGGTCACTAACCGCAGTGCAACACCGGATCCCAGTGGCTATGTATTACTGGGAGTATCTGTCACTGTAAAATTGTACTGAGTGTGGATCACTAACCAGAGTGCAACACCTGACCCCGGTGACTATGCGTTACTGGAGCATCTGTCACTGTAGAATTGTACTGAGTGTGGATCACCAACCGGAGTGCAACACCTATTCCCAGTGTTTATGTGTTGCTGGAGTCTCTGTCACTGCAGAATTGTGCTGAGTGTAAATCACGAACCAGAATGGAACACCTGATCCCAGTGACTATGTGTTACTGGAGTATCTGTCACTGTAGAATTGCACTGACAGTGGGTCACGAACCGGAGTGGAACTCCTGATCTCAGTGACCATGTATTATTGGGAGTATCTGTCAATGTAGAATTGTACTGAGTGTGGATCACTAACCAGAGTGCTACACCTGATCCCAGTGGCTATCTATTACTTGGAGTATCTGTCACTGCAGAATTGCGCTGAGTGTAGATCACTAACCAGAATGGAACACCTGATCCCTGTGACCATGTAATATTGGGAGTCTCTGTCACTGTAGAATTGTACTGAGTTTGGGTCACTGACCAGAGTGGAGCACCTGACCCCAGTGACCATGTATTAGTGGGATAACTGTAACTGTAGAATTGTACTGAGTGTGAGTCACTAATGGCATTTCTCCTGTATCTGACGAAGGAGGAACAGTTTTCTACGGTCGATCTCTCTGCACAAAAGCCACACTGTGCCTCAGGGTAGACGCGCTCGGCCAGCTTCTGGAACCTGTTCAGAGCGACTCAAGCAAAGACTTTCCCCACTCTGCTGAGCAAGGAGATTCCACACTAGTTGTTGCTGTCACAGCGGTCATCCTTGCTTTTATAGAGGGTGATGATATTGGCATCGCGCATGTCCTGGGGTACTGTTCCCACGTCCCAGCATAGGCATAGCAGTTCATGTAGTGCTGAGAGTATAGCAGGCTTGGCACTCGTGATTATTTCAGTGGTAGTGCTGTCCTTTCCTCGTCAGCAGACGTGGTCTCTTCAGACTACTAGAAAAGGTTGGATGCCCACCAAACTACTACGTATCATCACCTCATTCCATGACAATATGAAAGGCACAATTCAACATGGTGGCTCCTCATCAGAGCCCTTTCCTACCCTGAGTGGCGTGAAACAGGGCTGTGTTTTCGCTCCCACACTTGTTGGGATTTTCTTCTGCCTGCTGCTTTCACATGCGTTCAAGTCCTCTGAAGAAGGAATTTTCCTCCACACAAGATCAGGGGTCAGGTTGTTCAACCATGTCCGTCTAAGAGCGATGTCCAAAGTACGGAAGGTCCTCATCAGGGAGCTCCTCTTTGCTGACGATGCTGCTTTGACATCTCACACTGAAGAGTGCCTGCAGATTCTCATCGACAGGTTTGATGCTGCCTGCAATGACTTTGGCCTAACCATCAGCCTCAAGAAAACGAACTTCATGGGTCAGGACGTCAGAAATGCTCCATCCATCAATATTGGCGACCACGCTCTGGAAGTGGTTCAAGCGTACACCTACATTGGGTTAACTATCACCAGTAACCTGTCTCTAGATGCAGAAATCAACAAGCGCATGGGAAAGGCTTCCACTGCTCTGTCCAGACTGGCCAAGAGAGTGTGGGAAAATGGTGCACTGACACGGAACACAAAAGTCCGAGTGTACCAGGCCTGTGCCCTCAGTACATTGCTCTATGGCAGCGAGGCCTGGACAACGTATGTCAGCCAAGAGCGACGTCTCAATTAATTCCATCTTCGCTGCCTCCGGAGAATGCTTGTTATCAAGTGGCAGGACCGTAACTCCAACACAGAATTCCTCGAGGTGGCCAACATCCCCAGCTTGTACACACTACTGAGTCAGCAGCGCTTGAGATGGCTTGCCATGTGAGCCGCATGGAAGATGCCAGGATTCCCAAAGACACATTGTACAGCGAGCTCGCCACTGGTATCAGACCCACATGGCCGTCCATGCCTCCGCTTTAAAGACGTCTGCAAACGCGACATTAAATCCTGTGACATTGATCTCAAGTCGTGGGAGTCAGTTGCCAGCGTTCGCCAGAGCTGGTGTTCAGCCATAAAGAATGGGGCTAAAATGTGGCGAGTCGAAGAGACTGAGCAGTTGGCAGGAAAAAAGACAAAGGCGCAAGGGGAGAGCCAACTGTTTAACAGCTCCGACAAACAAATTTCTCTGCAGCACCTGTGGAAGAGCCTGTCACTCTAGAATTGGCCTTTTTAGCCACTCCAGGCGCTGCTTCACAAACCACTAACCACCGCTTTACTTGCTTAAAATCTTTTACATTTCTTATATCTGCCAGTTTTGATGAAGGGTCACTGACCAGAAATGATATCTCTGTTTCTCTCTCCACAAATGCTGCCAGACCTGCTGAGTATTTCCAGCATTTCTTGTTTTTATTACAGTACACTAAGTGTTACAGAATCAATGTGGTAGACTAGTTTAATTTCAGTACTTTGCTTTTTTCAATTCCATGTCTCTGGGAATGATCTCCATGCCTTGTTTGCAATTTTATGGCCCTGTTCATCTGCATGGCTACTTTAAACGATTTGTGGATCTGTCCCTGTGTACCCTTTCCCCCCCCCCCCTCCCCCCTACCTTATTCGGTCACTTATTTTCCAAGGATTATTTGGGAAGCTTCTTCTTCCAACAATAATTCAGAGCCTCAAACGTAGCTATACTGAAATTAATTTGGCATTGTATTGCCTCTTATGCAACTTTAATAATTATTATCAATAATATCTTCAGGCATTTTGTCATATTCTTTCTTTGTATTAACTGAACGCTCAGTTTGGATATGGCTGCAAATTTTGAAATTGTGCTTCCCCTTCCCGAGTCCATATCTTTGTGTAAATGGTGAGCGACAGTGTTCCCAACGCTGATCCTTGTGGAACACCTTTTCCCACCTTCCACTAATCTGAGGAAATACCTTAAACCCATCCTCCCTGTTTTCTGTTTTCGTAGGCAGCTTGCTCTCCATTCTGTTGCTTGTCCCCTAACTCCACTTGCTGTGAGATTAGTCATGTGTCTGCTGTGTGGTACTGATCGAAGCCCTTTAGAATTTCAGTGAATATTACACCTACTACATTCGTCTTATCTACTCTTTCTAATATGAGTCAAAGAATTCAAGAAGGTTGGTCAAGCATGTTTTATCTTCAGAATTTGTGCTGACTACTCTATTATATTGTGTGTTTCAATCTGATTTCAGTTGCATCTTTGAATGAGGATTCAATTACTTGTCCTACCACTGACGTTATGCTAACTGGTCTTTAGCTCTTTGGACTTTGTCTATCTTCAGTTTTCAATACAAGAATCGTATTAGCTGTCAATCAATCGTACGGCACTATTCCCTATTTGGATGAATATTGTTTAACAGATAATCGTGCCTCTGCTAGCTCTTCTGTTTTTTGTTAGTATGTGTGCATGCAATCCATGCTAACAAGAGAGTTTCCCCTTTCTTTGATTACTTTCTTACATATCTCCACTTTCTACCTGAAATGTCTTGAAGTTTTTCTGTTGAATTACTCATTATTATTTGACAGTTTAGTTCCTGCCCTCAGTGATCTTTCTGCCCCTTCTTCAGGCTCTGAATCCTCATCCACTGTTTCCTTCTGTCTAGACTGCCCCACAGCACCCGAGACGTCCTTCCTTCTAAGCTTGGAGCTCTGCTCCGGAATTCAATTTACATTTCTGACCATGTCAGTCTGCCACTCTCTGCTCCAAAGTCTGGTAAATACGATCTTACCTGAAACTCATAGTGGATTGGATCTTGTCTGAGACACCATGAGACAATTCCCTGGCTAGTTCCCCTCCAATATCTCCTGCTGGTACATTCCAAGGACCCTATTGGAATTGATTCACTTTGTTTCATTGCCTCACCATTTCCATTAGACCTGCTCTCCCTTTCAATGGCTCTGGGCTCAGAATGAAAACACTCGCAGGTTCTTAATCCTTGGCCCAGTGCAGGGACCCCGTTGTAAAATATAGGTGTGTGGATCCTTTGGTGTAAACACTTGTATATTCTGCAGTCAACTTGTGTCACCAAGGGTCTTAGCTATGCTGCCTTTGTGTAGCATGTTGAGACCATTCGTTGTTCTCATCTTACTCAGGTGATCTGCTTCACATATTTTGTTCCAATACTTTGATCACTGTGCTGGTTCATTTTCTTCTTTTGGCTTGAACTGAAACATTTCATCAACTTTGTTTCTAATTTCCACCCCTCCATCATCTTCATATGGTCCGTCTCTGACACTTCACTTCCCTTCCTCAACTTCTCTATCTCCATTTCAGGGAATTGGCTGTCCGCCAATATCTAATATAATCTCACCGTCATGCACAACAAACTTGATTATACTTCCTCCCACCCCGATTCTTGGAAGACTCTTTATCATTCTCCCAATTTCTCCTCTGCCATTCTATCTGTTTTGACAATGTTGCCATACAGACTGTACTTTTGAAATGTCTTCATTATTCCTCAGCTGAAGATTTATTTCCATGTGGTAAAAAGGGCCCTGGACCTTGTTCATCCCATTTCCCACGTTACTGCCTTCACCCCTTCCCTTTGCTGCCAGAATCACGATAGGTCTCGCCTTCTCCTCTCCTTCCACCTCACTAGCCTCCGCATTCAATGCATCATCCTCCAACATTTCTTCCACATCAAGCTAATTATAATACCAAACATGTATTATACTCCCCTCCCGTCCTGCTGCTCAGAGTGAAACCCTATTCCACTGCTCAATTGACCTCAACATATGCTCCCTTCCCTAGAGCACCTTTACATGCAAGTGCAGGAGATGCAACAACTGCCCTTACACATCTTCCCTTCCACTATCCAAGGTTCCAGATATTCCTTTCAGGTGAAACGGAGATTTGCTTGTACCTCTTACAATTTATTAACAGTATTCGCTGTTCACGATGGAGTCCCCTGAACAATGGGAGAGCAGTAAATGCAGATTGGGTGATCACTGTGACGCACTCCTCTGTTCAGTCTGCAAGCTTGACGCTGAGCTTCCGGGCACATGTCATTTTAATTCGACTTCCCACTGACCTCTCCATCTTCGACCTCCTGTACTTTTCCACTGAAACTCAATGAGGAACAGCACCAGATTCTTTTTATCTATTAGACCTTTTATTACTTCTCAAATCAACGCTGAGGTGATAAATTTCATATTATAGCCATTGCTCCCACTTTCTCGGATGACCTCTGCCAGTAATATAGGATGGTTACACTAGAGCTGCTGGGAATGGAGGGGGAGTGGGCTTGTGCTTGGGGTGGGGGATTCGCTATTAATATACAGCCAGCAGGCTGGTCCACACCCCTGGGGTCTACCCACCATTCTCCATCACTTTTCCTGGTCACTGGAGCCTTCTCCACTTTGTCAGATGTTCCAGGCTCGACTCACCCTCTGTTATTCTGCTGTAACCAATTACAAGTCCTCTGGACCCATCATCTGTATATTTAATGGCCTCATTCGCCTTGCACCATCCTATATTTTGTCATTGAATCACTCCTGCCCTCCACCCGATCACAGAAATTCCCATTTGTTCGTTCCTCCCCCTATACCCCACTTTATGTAGGCGCTATCATTGCTTTAAAACTGTTAATCTCAGATATCTTATGGTTCTGATGAAAGGCGATCAGTCTGGAATATTGACTATTTCTCTCTGCAGATGCTGTCTGACCTGCTGAGTGCTTTCATTAATCTCTCTTTTTGTTTTACCAGATTTACAGCAGTTTCAGTAGTTTTAACTCCAGTGATTAGGTCCGAATATTAACAGTGGTGAGCGACATAGGTGGGGGGGGGGCGAATTTTCAGCGTTTCAACTCCACAGACTGCCTCGTTTATGCTTGACAGGTTATCCGCACTTATTTCATGCTACTTGATAGGCCTGGCTTCCTGTCGAACAGGCAGGACTCTATAACAGGCCTCTGGACCAGGGAAATCGAACCCGGGGTATTGGAAGGGAGTGGGTCTGTCTGATATCGGGAGGTGGGCGGGTGCCAATCATCAATTTCGAAGACTGTTGACATCTCTAATCACTGGGCTGTTGCTCCCCAACGCCAGCAAGGGGTCTCCTATTCTGGAACGTGGTCGGAATCTGAAAGAACTCTGATCCTGGGAGGGGGTCTGGGCCCAGGTGTGGGCTGATCCTGGGGCTTTCCGATCCTGGGGAGCTGTCTGACGCAGAAGATCATCCAATCCGGGAAGGACATTGTTCAGCCCCAGAGTAACTGATCCGGAGGTGTTTCAATATTGGGACAAGGTTGACAGTTCCAATCACCAATTCCAGGTGTCTTTGTAAATTGCCAAGGATCTAATGGAGAAATCCTGCCGGCAAGAGTCAAACTGGCAAGACAAAGGAATACACAGTCATAGAGTTATACAGTACAGAAACAGGCCCTTCGGCCCATCGTGTATGTGCTGGCCATCAAGCACCTAACATCTCTAATCCCATTTTCCAGCACTTGGCCTTGTAGGCAATGCCGTTTCAAGTGCTCATCTGAATGCTTCTTAAATGCTGTGAGGGTTGCTGCCCCTAACACCTCTTCAGGCAGTGCGTTCCAGATTTCAACCACCCGCTGAATGATTTTTTTCCTCAAATCCCCACTAAACCTCCTGCCTCTTACCTTAAATCTATGCCCCTTGGTTATTCATCCCTCTGTTAAGGGAAAAAAATGCTTCCTATCTAACTTATCAATGCCCCTCATAATTTGGTATACCTCTATCAGGTCTCTGCTCTAAGGAAAACAGCCATAGCCTATCCAGTCTCTTTTCATAGATGAAATGTACCAGCCCAGGCACCATTCTGGTGAATCTTCTCTGCACCCTCTCCAGTGTAATCACCTTTCCTATAGTGTGGTGCTCAGAACTTTATACAGTATTCCAGCTATGGCCCAACTGGCGTTTTATACAGCTCCATAATAACCTTCCTGCTCTTATACTCTATGCCTCGGCTAATAAAGGAAAGTATCCCATATGCCTTCCTAACCACCTTATCTACCTGTGCTGCTGCCTTCAGTGATATATGGACAAGTACGCCAAGGTCCCTCTGACCCTCTGTACTTCCTAGGGTCCTACCATCCATTGTATATTCCATTGCCTTGTTAGTCCTCCCAAAATGCATCATCTCACACTTCTCAGGATTAAATTCCATTTGCCACTGCTCCTCCCATCTCACCAGCCCATCTATATCGTATGTAAACTAAGGCTTTCCTCCTCACTATTTATGACACCATCAATTTTCGTGTTATCTGTGACTTACTGATCATATCACCGATATTCACGTGCAAATCATTAATGTACACGACAAGCAGCAAGGGTCCTAGCACCGATCCCAGTGGTACACTACTGCTCACGGGCGTCCATTCGCAAAAACAACCCTTGAACATCACCCTCTGCCTCCTGCCACTAAGCCAATTTTGGATCCACTTTGCCAAATTGCCCTGAATCCCATGGGCTCTTACCTTCTAAACATTCACTCCCTCCACCACCGACGCACAGAGGCAGCAGAGTGTGCCATCTAGAAGCTGCACTGCAGAAATGCACCCAGGCTCCTTTGACAGCACCTTCCAAATCCACGACCTCTACCAACTAGAAGGACAAGGGCAGCAAATGCATGGGAACACCACCACCTGCAAGTTCCCCTCTAAGTCACACACCATCCTGACTTGGAACTATATCGCCGTTCCTTCACTGTCGCTGGTTCAAAATCCTGGAACTCCCTTCCAAACAGCACTGTGGGTATACCTACTCCAAATGGACTGCAGCGGTTCAAGAAGGCAGCTCACCACCACCGTCTAATGGGCAATTAGGGTTGGCAATAAATGCTGGCCTAACCAGCGACGCCCACATCCAATGAATGCATTTTATTTTAAAATCTTCCATACGGGACCTTAGCAAATCCTGACTGAAGTCCATGTAGACTGCATCAACTTCTTTACCCTCATCTACACATCTAGCCACCGCCTCGAAAAATTTAATCTAGTTATTTAGACACGATCTCCCCCTAACAAAGCTATGCTGACTATCTCTGATTAATCCCTGCCTCTCCAAGTGGAGATTAATTCTGACACTCAGGATTTTTCCCAGTAGTTTCCCAACCTCCGATGTTAGACTCACTGGCCTGTAATTATAAGGTTTATCTCTGCTACCCTTCATGAATAATGGCACCATATCCGCTGTCCTCCAGTCCTCTGATACCTCTCCGGTGGTCAGAGAGGATTTGAAAATTTGTGTCAGAGCCCCTGCTATCTCCTCCCTTGCCTCACATAACAGCCTGGGATACATCTCATCTGAGCCTGGGGATTTATCCACATTTAAGCCCGCTAAAACAGCTCATACTTCCTCCCTTTCAATGCTGATATGTTCAAGTATATCACAAACCCCCTCGCTGATCTTCTCAGATATCATCCCTCCTTACTGCAGTAATTGACTCCTTGATCAACAGTACCTTGCCACCTCCTCTCTTACCCCCCTCCCCGATAATGACTGAAGATTCGAATTCCTGTAATATTAAGCTGCCAGTCCAGCCCCTCCCTCAACCATGTCTCTGTGATAATATCATAATCCCATGTGCTAATCAATGCCCTCAATTCATTTGCAATCTAGACTTGCTTCTTTCACTTGCTCCTTAACATGTCTATATTTGCTCTTCCTTCCAGACTGACTCAGTTTCTCTTCTATATTTGACTGTGCATCACCCCCTACTGTACCTCCAATCTGTATCCCATCCCCCTGCCACATTATTTAAAAAACCCGAGAGCAGCACTAGCAAACCTCCTAGCAATGATTCTGGTCCCATTCCAGTTCAGGTGCAACCCGTCCAGCTTGAACAGGTCCCACCTTTGCCAGAAACAGACCCAGTGATCCAGAAAAATTAAGCCCTCCCTCTTGCACCATCTCCTCCGCTACGCATTCATGTGCTCTATCCACCTATTCCTATACTCACACGCAAGTGTCAAAGGGAGCAATCCAGAGATTACAACCTTTGATGTCCTGCTTTTTAATCTGCTACCAAGCTCCCTAAATTCTTGTTGCAGGACCTCATCCCTCTTTCAACATATGTCATTGGTACCAATGTGTACCAAGACCTCTGAATGTTCACCCTCTCACTTCAGAATATCCTGCAGCTGTTCCATGACATCCTTGACCCTAGCACCCGGGAGGCAACATACCATCCTGGAGTCACGTTTGCGGCCACAGAAACGCCTATCTGTACTCCGTACGATAGAATCCCCTATCACTATAGCTCTTCCACTCCTTTCTTTCCACTCCTGTGCTGATGAGCCACCCATTGTGCCACAGACTTGGCCCTTGGTGCGTTCCCCTGAGAAGCTATCTCCCAAACAGTATTCAAAGCGGAAAATCTGTCAGAGAGGGAGATAGACCCAGGGGATTCCTTCACTACCTGCGTAGCTCATCTACTTTGCCTGGTGGTCACCCATTCCCTTTCTGCTGAGCAGTCTTTACCTGCGGTGTGACCTCCCTGTGCGTGCTGTCCACGATGATCTCAGCCTCGCGGATGCTCCACAATGTCTCCAGCGCCACACCAGATCCAAATCGCGGATTTCGAGCAGTTACAGCTGGAGACACTTCCCGTGCACGTGCTCGCCCTGGACACTGGAAGTGTCCCTGACTTCCCACATTGCACAGGAGGAGCACTCCACACTGCCGAGCTGCCCTGCCATGACTTTCCCGTACGTTACCCCTTCAAATTACCCAAAATTAAATTATTTACACTGGGGACCTTGATTCCGTAAAACAAAAGTATATTAAAATGAAAACTGTAAACCCTTCCCTTTACTTATAGTTACTTACCCAGCTATTTAGAGTTATTCCCTGACAGCAGTTACTCACCAACCAATCACCTTGTAGCTTTCCTGTTATGTCACTGCTCACTTTTTTCTCAAATTCTGCCGTGACTAGATTGCTCTCTGCTCCGCTCCCGGAATGGAAGTGACTGGTATGCGATCCTCGGACTCAATTTATCGGCTCCACTCTCGGCATTCTCCCCACAGGTCCGCTTCACTCCCGGAATGTAAGTGACTGGGCCACGATCCTCGGGTTCAGTTCATCAGCTCTGCCCTCGGCATTCTCCCACACGTCCACTCCTCTCCCGGAAGGTAAGTGGCTGGGCCACGATCCTCGGGTTCAATTCATCAGCTCTGCTCTCGGCATTCTCCCCACAGGTCCACTCCTCTCCGCTCCCGGAAGGTAAGTGACTGGTCTGCGATCCTCGGGCTCAATTTATCGGCTCCGCACTTGGCGTTCTCCCCACAGGTCCACTCCACTCCCGGAGGGTACGTCTTCCATCCTTATTTAAATATTTACATTTGCAAATTTGCCTCCTAGGATTGGTTGTCTGCCCATCCCCTTCCTGACTCGGTTAAAACTGTAAGTGGCCAGGTTGAAGATAGGTTGGGGTCAAGGTTGAGATTTTTGAATTTTAACTTCTGTCTTTGCCCCCAGTTCCCTTGTTTTTGGTGCTAAAATCCTGCCCTTACTGTGTGGTCAGACACAGAGAATGTTTGATCAGTAATTTCCAGTCTCTTTTACCTGCTCTCTCTCTCTTGCAATTAATTTACTGGCGATTGTGATCCTGTCCCGGGGAAAGTGTGGCCTCTCCACCTGCACCACTCGCTACCTGGTTGCCATGGCAGCAGCGGATCTGCTGGTCATTTTCGCTGAGGTCAGACTGTATCGGATCAGTTATTATTATTTCCCAGGCTCATTCCTCGTCACCACCCCTGTGTGTAGCGTTATCACTGCCCTGAGACGTGGAGCAACAGATTGTTCAGTCTGGTTCACCGTCACTTTCACCTTTGATCGATATGTGGCCATTTATTGCCAGAAGCCGAAAATAAAATATGGTACCGAGAAAACTGCGGCTGTGGTACTCGCAACAACTTCCATTCTGCTCTGTTTTCAAAGCGTCCCATTCTACTTTATATTTGAACCGAGAGAGATAATCGACAAAGTACCATGGGGCTGTGTTATAAAACGAATTTATGGCACTGAGCCTGGATGGGTGCGATTCGACTGGATTGATAAGGTTTTAACCCCTTTGCTCCCATTTGCTTTAATTCTGTTGTTAGATGCTCTGACAGTCAGGCACATTTTAGTGGCCAGTCGAGGCCGCAAGGGACTGAGGGGTCAGAGCAAGGGAGAGAATCGCAGTGACCCAGAGATGGAGAGCAGAAGGAAGTCTATGATTTTACTCTTCACCATATCCGGCAGCTTCATACTTCTGTGGCTGGTAATCATTATAGAATTCTTATATCATACCATTGCAGAAAAAAATCCACGGGATTACAATGATTCTGAATATACATTGGAACATCTTGGATATATGCTGCGGAACTTAAGTTGCTGCACAAACACATTTATTTATGGGGGATCTCAGTCCAAGTTCACAGAGCAGGTCAAGAGCGTAGTGAAATATCCATTTACATCAATTATTCAATTAATGAATAAACAAAATAAATGAGAATAGCATAAAAGGGGGGGGGGGTCCCAATCTTTTGTCCGTGAATGTAATATTTATGCCCAATGGGCAAAAGGGACCGACAGCATGATGACCCAACATACACTGCTGGGGGACTGGAATGGGGTGGGCAGCCGGGGGGAGGGGAGGTGTCAGACATGCCAATGAGCAACAGGACAATGGGAAAGTGGTGAAATAAATAGGACCAGACAGAAAAGGGGCTGGAGGAGGTTCAGAGCGACCCATGAAGGAGAGGAGTGGAAACAACAACCTCAGTCTCTCCTCGACCTCGACTGGCTCTATTCTCAGTTTATCACTGTTGGAGAAAAATCCAGATTGTGCCCAATTGTTGAACAAATACTCCGGACTCAGACGATGAGAACAAACACTTTATTGCATGATATCATGGGGTAGCACACCTTACCTAAAGGCGGTCCAGTGCTACTCCCCCCGAGCTACAAATCGCCGTGGACTTATATAGTGTAAAAGATGCAGAGCTAGCAGTTTCACAATTAAGCATAAACCACAGGACAACCACAAGACCGCCTGCAGCTCTGTGCCCTTTGCAAAGTCCGAGGTCAGTAGAGCGTTAGTTCGAGCTTAACACGCTAGTTCCTTAATTCAATGCCCAATCCAGACTATATCTGGCCGTTACTTCTGGCTAGGTTGCACAAACATGATAAAAGCAGAAGAGTCAGCAATGAACAGTCTGCGTTCATTTCCCCAAAATCCCCAAAGTCTCTCCCGAAGACAGTTGATTGTGGTCAGTTGCTCTGTCTACATTTTATGACCATTGGTTAGGTTAGCTAAAAGCTGCGTCCTGTTTCTCTATTTCTACAAAGTTAAGTAATAATTAGCAAAGCTCAGAAAATTCTCCAACAATCCCTCCTTTTATCATACCATGATAACACAATATCATCGGATGTGGAGGGGAGAGGTATTTAAAGTAGTCATTGAAGCATAATATCCTTTCCTGCCATCGCGCTGTACCAGCCGCAAGGCCAAGCTAGCATAGAACATAGAACATTACAGCGCAGTACAGGCCCTTCGGCCCTCGACGTTGCGCCGACCTGTGAAACCATCTGACCTAAACTATTCCATTTTCATCCATATTTCTATCCAATGACCACTTAAATGCCCTTAAAGTTGGCGAGTCTACTACTTTTTCAGGCAGGGCGTTCCACGCCCCTACTACTCTCTGAGTAAAGAAACTACCTCTGACATCTGTCCTATATCTATCACCCCTCAACTTAAAGCTATGTCCCCTCGTGTTTGACATCACCATCCGAGGAAAAAGACTCTCACTATCCACCCTATCTAACCCTCTGATTATCTTGTATGTCTCTATTAAGTTACCTCTCCTCCTTCTCTCGAATGAAAACAACCTCAAGTCCCTCAAACTTTCCTCGTAAGACCTTCCCTCCATACCAGGCAACATCCTAGTAAATCTCCTCTGCACCCTTTCCAAAGCTTCCACATCCTTCCGAAAATGCGGTGACCAGAACTGCACGCAATACTCCAGGTGCGGCCTCACCAGAGTTTTGTACAGCTGCAGCATGACCTCGTGGCTCCGTAACTCGATCCCCCTACTAATAAAAGCTAACACACCATATGCCTTCTTAACAGCCCAATTAACCTGGGTGGCAACTTTCAGGGATTTATGTACCTGGACACCAAGATCTCTCTGCTCATCTACATTACCAAGAATCTTCCCATTAGCCCAGTACTCTGCATTCCTGTTACGCCTTCCAAAGTGAATCACCTCACACTTTTCCACATTAAACTCCATTTGCCATCTCTCAGCCCAGCTCTGCAGCCTATCTATGTCCCTCTGTAACCGACAACATCCTTCGGCACTATCCACAACTCCACCGACCTTCGTGTCATCCGCAAATTTACAAACACATCCTTCTACACACTCTTCCAGGTCATTTGTAAAAATTACAAACAGCAGTGGCCCCAAAACAGATCCTTACGGGACACCACTAGTAACTAAACTCCAGGATAAACATTTGCCATCAACCATCACCCTCTGTCTTCTTTCAGCTCGCTAATTTCTGATCCAAAGCACTAAATCACCTTCAATCCCATACTTCCATATTTTCTACAATAGCCTACCGTGGGGAACCTTATCAAACGCCTTACTGAAATCCATATACACCACATCCACGGCTTTACCCTCATCCACCTGTTTGGTCACCTTCTCGAAAAACTCTATAATATTTGTGAGGCACGACCTACCCTTCACAAAACCGTGCTGACTATCGCTAATGAACTTATTCTTTTCAAGATGATTATAAATCCTATCTCTTATAACCTTTTCCAACATTTTACCCACAACCGAAGTAAGGCTCACAGGTCTATAATTACCAGGGCTGTCTCTACTCCCCTTCTTGAACAAGGGGACAACATTTGCTATCCTCCAGTCTTCTGCCACTATTCCTGTCGGCAATGACGACATAAAGATCAAGGGCAAAGGCTCTGCAATCTCCTCCCTGGCTTCCCAGAGATTCTTAGGATAAATCCCATCTGGCCCAGGGGACTTATCTTTTTTCACACTTTCCAAAATTGCTAACACCTCCTCCTTGTGAACCTCAATCCCATCTAGCCTAGTAGTCTGTATCTCAGTATTCTCCTCGACAACATTTACTTTCTCCATTGTAAATACTGACGAAAAATATTCATTTAACGCTTCCCCTATCTCCTCTGATTCCACACACAACTTCCCACTACTATCCTTGATTGACCCTAATCCAACTCTAGTCATTCTTTTATTCCTGATGTACGTATAGAAAGCCTTAGGGTTTTCCTTGATCCTATCCGCCAATGACTTCTCGTGTCCTGTCCTCGCTCTTCTAAGCTCTCCCTGATGATCCTTCCTGGTTAGAATGTAACTCTCAAGCGCCCTAACTGAGCCTTCACGTCTCATCCTAACATAAGCCTTCTTCTTCCTCTTGACAAGCGCTTCAACTTCTTCAGTAAACCACAGCTCCCTCGCTCGACAACTTCCTCCCTGCCTGACAGGTACATACTTCTCAAGGACACGCAGTAGCTGCTCCTTGATTAAGCTCCACATTTCGATTGTGCCCATCCCCTGCAGTTTCCTTCCCCATCCTACGCATCCTAAATCTTGCCTAATCACATCATAATTTCCTTTCCCCCAGCTATAATTCTTGCCCTGTGGTATATACCTGTCCCTGCCCATCGCCAAGGTAAACCTAACCGAATTGTGATCAGTATCACCAAAGTACTCACCTACATCTAAATCTAACACCTGGCCGGGTTCATTACCCAGTACCAAATCCAATGTGGCATCGCCCCTGGTTGGCCTGTCTACATACTGTGTCAGAAAACCCTCCTGCACACAGTGGACAAAAACTGACCCATCTAAAGTATTCGAACTATAGTATTTCCAGTCGATATTTGGAAAGTTAAAGTCCCACATAACAACTACCCTGTTACTCTCGCTCCTGTCGAGAATCATCTTCGCTATCCTTTCCTCTACATCTCTGGAACTATTCGGATGTCTATAGAAAACTCCCAAAAGGGTGACCTCTCCTCTCCTGTTTCTAACCTCGGCCCATACTACCTCAGCAGACGAGTCCTCAAACTTCCTTTCTGCCGCCGTAATACTCTCCTTGATTATCAATGCCACAACCCCCCGCCCCCCCCCCCCCCCCCCTCTTTTACCATCTTCTCTGTTCTTACTGAAACATCTAAATCCCGGAACCTGCGCATCCATTCCTGTCCCTGCTCTACACATGTCTCCGAAATGGCCACAACATCGAGATCCCAGGTACCAACCCATGCTGCAGGCTCAGCCACCTTATCCCAGATGCTCCTGGCGTTGAAGTAGACACACGTTAAATCAAGTTCTTGCTTGCCAGTGCACTCTTGCGTCCTTGTAACCTTATCCCTGACCTCACTACTCTCAGCATCCTGTACACTGAAACTACAATTTAGGTTCCCATCCCCCTGCTGAATTAGTTTAACCACCCCCGAAGAGCACTAGCAAATCTACCCCCCTGGATATTGGTACCCCTCTGGTTCAGGTGAAGACCATCCTGTTTGTAGAGGTCCCACCTACCCCAGAAAGAGCCCCAATTATCCAGGAAACCAAAACCCTCCCTCCAACACCATCCCTGCAGCAATACATGATTGATTAATCTCAGCTTAAATGTCCCCATAAAATTCTGTTCTTAAAATTCTAATATTCCGTTCTCACAGTCCCCCTCTTGACTCTTCAAAACCCTTTTGAGAATCTTTCCCTTGATCCCACCTAGGTGCCTTTAATGGTCTCTATTTGTCTAGAAACGGCCTTCAACACAAGGAGGGGTCACATTCAATACGTTGCCTGCTTATATCACAAGGGGCAGCGGGAACTCTGTAAAGACATAAGTTTTCCAGGGGCTTCAATTACTTGTTTACAAAATAAAAGGTGGTACACTTGTACAATTACAAATTCATTTAAACATCACTGTTACATAATCGTTTGTATAAACATAATATAATTTCATAAAGCACTTTGATCATTCATCAGCTCACTTTAAGTATACATGAAAAGGTTATACAATTACCCCTTTTATGGCATAACTAATTGTCCCTCCTTTGACAGAGCAAATTCGAACACTAATTGCTTTTCGGGTAGCTTTCCAACCTGTGTTCATACATCCTCCTGCGTTGCCTAATTAATTTCTAAAGTTGCCAAATTAAGTATGTCACATCTGACACCAGGATACCCAAAACCACTATCAGGACATGGGAGATAATTCTAAACCAGGGGTGTATCTGCACGTCTGACCCCCAGTTCCATAAGTCCTCCTGCCAGGTAGAATCATGTATCTTGTCAATCTCATCTTGTAGCATCTTCGACTGTTGTTCCAACTTACAATGACTTCTAGCTGCTGTCTCTCTTTACCCAAGCGTGTGGGCAATGGATGAATAGTATATTCATAGTCCCGGAGGTAATTTGTCAAATCCTCCTTAATACTTTCTGTCACAGTTATTGTTTATGTCTTTTGTTTATGTATCTCTACCAACTCCATCTTCCCTACTCGGGTTGGTATTCGTGGGTTGAACCAAAATGTACTGTTGCTCACCGGACAGGTCCGTTTATCTCCATACTGGTACTCCTTCGCAGTGGTGTTTAAGCAATATCTCCCCTTTCCCATATAGGCCAAATGGGTTAGTCCTGACAATGCTCTCCTAGTTTCCATGGTGCAATTTACAGTAGCATTAAATCCACATTTTGATTCTGCCAATTTATCTAAAGGATGAGGACATATGATCACCTGGTTTTCCAGACTACATTCAGACAATGGACAATGTTGTTCCAATTACCTCTTTTCCAATTTCCATAACATAGGGTAAAATATCATTGTATTTTATGTAATCTTTTTATCATTTTCTCATTACCAAATTCCTGTCTCAACAATTGTTACAGTAATACCTTGTACAACTCTCGGGTCTTCTCAGGGCACCAGACAGGTAGCTGGATATCTGAGAAAATCAATATTACCTGCACCAACTCAAGCTTTATATTATCTTATACAATTTTATTACTTTTTATTATCGCAATTCCATTTTCAATACTGTAGTCAAGACAGGGCAAGGGAGACCAGTCACTTGTGGCTGTTGGGTCGTAATCTTACTCGTTAGTAATTAGAATGTGGGGTTAACCGTGGGGGTTGGTGCTTCTTGTCTGTTTAATCTCACAACCTGAAATAGGAAGTGTCCTTTTTTTAATCTTAGAGCTTTAATATCTTGCGCTAGGGGGAGTTCGAGGATTGTCTGCACTCACTTTTGCTCTGTCTCATGCTTTTCCTGTGTTATTACTATTCCCAAATATGAAACCTTTTTCTTCATTATCGGTGCCATTTTCAGCTTAACTTTCACTCTAACCTTCTGAAGGAAGGTGGAATATCGATGGATTATTATAACATCCCTGGGGGAGACACGTCCAGATGTAATGTTGTCCCTTGAAAGTAAATGCAAATTTATATTGACTCTTGTGCCAACTGTATGGACCAGAACCCATTGCTAATGTCCAATACAGTAAACCACTGATTTGTTATTTTCTAAAACTTTGATTGTCCTCGTAAATATCAGATAAATTTCCCTTTGAGTGCTTTAAATAACCGCTCATATCACTAAATTTCGTTTATTGATTCCAATTTCTTATGCCCAGAGTTGGTTGTACTTTTTGTACGTTAAGGACAGAAGTGTTTGCAACTATCTTTCCTTCTGAAGCATTTTGTCTCATTGATAAAGATACTATGATATTTGATGTCTGCAATTAAGTTTTAAATTCTCGAAGCTGCTGGATTTCTTGTTGCGGCATCAGTTCTCATGTGGCCTTGGAACCTGCCGTCACCTGCTTAAAAAGAATCCATTGTGGCACTGCCCCTGAGCCCAATCGGTTAATTTGTCCAATTCTATCTGTCAATTTAGAAATGTAAAATTTAACAATGTCCAATATGTATAAATTTGACTCTCAGCAATGCAAAAAGCTGCAGCGGGTTAAGTTCTTTG
Source organism: Heterodontus francisci (assembly GCF_036365525.1). Classification (NCBI taxonomy): domain Eukaryota; kingdom Metazoa; phylum Chordata; class Chondrichthyes; order Heterodontiformes; family Heterodontidae; genus Heterodontus; species Heterodontus francisci. The sequence goes on from NW_027142342.1 coordinate 3,655,523, forward strand.
TTTGTCTCCAAGGGCGCGGAGCAAAACATTCTCAGCTACGTCACTTTACGAAACTTTTTTTTCTGATCTAAAAGAACTATCCATTTTAAATTTATTTCAATCCTTTTGGTATCCTTAGGGTTTAAAAACAACAAAATCATGTGTAACATTTTCAACTTCAAAGGAAAGCATCTCCATCAGGAAAGACAGCATTTTAGATTACACTCAAATTGTTTCCAAATTTTTTAGTATCTTTTGTAAGAGGTTCCTAATCCAATGATTTTTACAACAAAGATGATTCCAATTCCAATTTACTACAATAATATTTAAATCAAAATTGCCGATGTTATATGAACGAGTCTTCTGTCCGGAACTTAAGACTCCTCCAAAACTCGACATAATAAACTTGAAAGTTCATTGTGGTTGCAAATGACATTTCCAGTTCTTCAACTTAAACAGGTGAATTAACCTTAACAGTATTAATTCAATTCAGACTTATTAACTTATAATACTTATTAACTACACACAGAACAGAATAGCACGTGCTTATTTTAAAATATAGGAAAAATACATCATTTTCTTGCTCTTTCTTCAGGCGCCTTTTCAAATGACTGTAATAAAACCAAAAACTAAAGAAAAAGTTGTTTAACATTCTTACAACAAAAGACTTAACACTAGGTCCTTACACAAACTTTAATCTTTTTAAACAGACAGAATCTTGCCTATACCTCCTTTTCTATCCTTTCTTTCCCCTAGAACAATATAACAGTCAGTAAAACATGTCTTCAAATTTAGACTGTAAAATAAAACAATAGCAGAGTTTCCAATTAAAACAATGTTCCAAACCCCAAATTACATTTCTGCCAGACATCTTCAGACCTTCAAGGCTGAAGCTTATCCCTCAGAAAATTGTTCATTGCCTTTTCACAATTGCAAAACCAACTAAAAATAAAACTTTAACTTAAAATATAATTCAATTTTAAATCCCATTCCTGGGTGCACAACACTAAATAGAAATGAACACACTGAACAATCACTTTTCACAATCATTCAATTCCAAACAACTTAATAGACTTCAATGTTCAACATTAAAGCCAGACAACAAAGAGTTAACGACAGTCAGTTTTACAGAACACAAACTGTACATCCCAGATATTCAATTCATTCGTGGAAGCTTCCAACATTCTCACAATTAGAATTAGAAATTTTAGAATTAGAATTAGAACATTACAGCGCAGTGCAGGCCCTTCGGCCCTCGATGTTGCGCCGACCTGTGAAACCATCTGACCTGCACTATTCCATTTTCCTTTGAATCAAAGACACCGTAACTTGTTTTTACTTTAAAACATACCTAGCTTTAAAACACATATTTACCGTGACACTTCTGCGTCTCCTTCAAGGGGACAAACGGACGTGGGTCGCCTTTCTCCAGAGGACATGGATTACTCGTCCCCGGGGGAGACCCTTCCTTTTTGGAAGCCGTTGAGTCCATTCATGCATCTACTTTCTCACAACCTTCTAATTTTACGAGTTAATTTCTATGGAGTAAACAACATTAACACAAACAAAAGACAAAACCTCACACAAGGAGACGAACAGGCGCAGTTAATGTTAAATTCTCAAGGTCAGCGAACCGGCTCATCCCTGTCTCTTCAGGTCAACGGTTTTTCGTTCTCCAACTCTTGTCACCCGCATCTTTCTCTAGGGCCAGATCAGCGGGTGTACGCAGGAGCCCCGAAAACGTGCCTGTTGGGTCAATTTGGTAATTTAGTTACAGCCCCAGTCATCTCTGTCCCATATCTTGTCACCGTATTTTACTCACTTCCCATGTGTGAGAGTTAACTTCCTATACTCAATGGGATCAGGTATTCGGCCCAGCCGACGATGCCAGATTCCTAAATTTACTGGATTTTCCACTTATCTACTTTTCAACTTCCCTTCGCAGAATTACTCACTTCTCATGTGTGAGATTTAACTTACTCAATTTTAGAACTTTTCTGATCAGGTTTCATCCAATTCTTCCTTGACCACTGTGGCCCCCCCTCTCCCAGTTATCTGGCCTTCACGTGGGGCCCAGTCGCCCTCTTAATTCCGGCTCACGCTGCGTGATTGAGACACTAGGGTCGCAGAAAAGTTGACTTACCCCTGATCCTGTCGATTAGTTTTTTCACTAGGTTCTTTTGGATCCCATGAACTCAGGGATCCTGCCGACTACACAAAACTATTGGAGAAAATCCAGATTGTGCCCAATTGTTGAACAAATTCTCTGGACTCAGACGTTGAGAACAAACACTTTATTTTTGATATCATGGGGGAGCAGCACTGGATCGCCTTTAGGTAAGGTGTGCTCCCCCAAGATATCAAAAATAAAGTGTTTGTTCTCAACGTCTGAGTCCGGAGAATTTGTTCAACAATTGGGCACAATCTTGAGTTTCTCCAACAGTCATCCGTCTGCAGTGACAGTTCAGGGGATTGTTTGTCCATGGAACGAGTCACCACACAATCAGTGAGAATGCCAGGGACCTTCTCCTGTAACTGCTCTGTCTCCCTGACCTCTTTTGGTCTCTCCAGAGCTACTGGGGAAGCTGCCACCTTTTCCCCTGTCAGATCATTACCCAGGAGCTGATCGACCCCTCCACCGGTAAACTAGGTACAATCCTCATGGTTAACAGTCTTGAAACTGGGTCACATTCCAAGTGCAGTCGATATACAGGTATGGTCATATATCATCTTCCGATACCATTCACTAACACTCTAGCATTCACTGCACTCTCTCGGGTAAAGGTCTTTTCCCAGCAGAAGGGTTTGTTTGGCCCCTGTATCCCTCAGTATGACTATGGGTTTGCTTGCCCCACTCGAGGGGTATGGGGTCACTTTTCCTTGGAATACAAATTCCTGGTAACTCTCAGGATTTTGTTAACTTTTCCCGCACTCTCTCTGGTGGGGTTACTGTGTCTGACTGTTACAGTTAAAGGCACAGCCTGACCTGCTGTGCTTTCCATCAGGGCCCGTTTTCCAGCACTGATCTGGTGGACTCTGATTAATCCTACAGGTTTTCCCCGTCACTTCCATTAGTCAACACGATGGTGACCTGCCTTATTACTGTGGAAACACGCAGATTTTCAGCCATTACTCCTGCTCTCAGCACCTATTTGGCCTGAGGATGGACCCTTGTGTGTCCCGCTTCTTGCCCATGACTGCTCGGGCTCCGATCTCCCTTCCACCTTTTATTCTCGGGTCTTTGGGGTGACGAGGAAAGGGTTTTCCTCTGGGGTTAAGGCTTTGTGCACATGGGAAAATTCATCAGCCAGAATACCTTTGAACCTTCTGTCCCTCTATGTGGGTTTTACTGGGAGGGGGCGAGTTTGTGAACTCCTCGAGAGTGATCACCGCTCTGAGGGTTTCATATGTGGGCTCTATCTTGAGTGCTCATATCACTGGCCAAAAACAAACACAAAAATGGACTGTAAAATCTTCTATAGATACGTGAAAAGGAAACGTTTAGCTAAGACAAATGTGGGTCCATTAAAGGCAGTGTCAGGAGAATTTATAATGGGGAATAGAGAAATTGGCAGAGAAGCTAAATGATTATTTTGTGTCTGTCTTCACTGAGGAAGATACAAGAAATCTCCCAGAACAAGAGATCCAAGGGATTCGGGTGAATAAGGAAATGGATTTAATTAGTATAAGTAAGAAGGTTGTCTTGGAGAAATTAATGGAAATGAAGGTTGACAAGTCCCCAGGACCTGATATTCTACATCCCAGAGTGTTGAAAGAGGTAGCTTTGGAAATAGTGGATGCATTGGTGAATATCTTTCAATATTCTGTAGATTCTGGAACTGTTCCTGTAGATTAGAAGATAGAAAATGTCTTCCCAGTATTTAAGAATGGAGGGAGAGAGAAAACAGGGCACTACAGACATGTTAGCCTTACATCAGTCGCTGGGAACAAGCTATACTCTATTCTAAAGAATGTGATAAATGGATATGATTGGGCAGAGTCAACATGGATATATAAATGGGAAACAATGTTTGACGAACCTGTTGGAGTTATTTGACGATGTTGCGCACAGATTTGATAAAGGGGAGTCGGTGGACGTGGTATACTTGGATTTTCAGAAAGCTTTTGATAAAGTCCCCGACAGGAGGTTGGTTTGTAAAATTGAAGCACATGGGATAGGAGATAATGTACTGGCATGGATTAAGGATTAGCTAACAGGCAGAAAGCAGAGAGTAGGAATAAATGAGTCATTCTTGCCTTGGCAGGCTGTGACTAGTGGGGTACTGCAGGGATCAGTGCTTGGGACCCGGCTCTTCACAATATGTATCAATGACTTGGATGTGGGGACCAATGTAATATCTCCAGGTTTTCAGATGCCAGTAAACTAGATGGGAATGAGTGTTGCGAGGAAGATGCAAAGCGGCTTCAAGGGGATTTGGACAGACTTCGTGAGTGGGCAAGAACATGGCAGTTGAAATATAATGTGGAAAGATGTGAGGTTATCCACTTCGGTAGCAGGAACAGATGTGCAGAGTATTTCTTAAACGGTAAGAGATTAGAAAGTGTAGTTGTACGAATGGACCTGGATGTCCTCGTCAATAAGTCACTGAAAACAAACATGCAGGTGCAGAAAGCAATTAGGAAGACTAATGGTATGTTAGCCTTTATTGAAGTGGATTTGAGTGCAGTAGTAGTGACGTTTTGCTGCAATTGTATGGAACCTTGGTTAGACTGCCCCTGGAGTAATGTGTGCAGTTTTGGTCCCCTTACCTTAGGATGGATTTTATGATCACAGAGGGAGTGCAATGACGGTTCATCAGACTTGTTCCCGAGATGGCAGGACCATCTGGCAGGGGAAACTGGGCCTGTATTCTCTAGAGTTTCGAAGAATGAGAGGTGATCTCATTGAAACCTACAAAATACTGCAAGTGATAGACAGGGTAGATGCAGCTAACATGTTTCCCCTGGTTGGGGTATCTAGAACCAGGGGAAACAATTTCAAAATAAGTGGAAATCCACTTAGGACAGAGATGAGGAGACATGCCTTTTCTCAGAGGGTTGTGAATCTTTGGAATTCTCTACCCCAGAGGGCTGTGGAAGCTCAGTCATTGAGTATGTTTAAAGCAGAGATTAACAGATTTCTAAATGGAGTCATTGAGTCGTACAGCAAAGAAACAGGCCCTTCGGCCCACCGCGTCTGGGCTGACTATAATGCCGATCTATACTAATCCCAACTGCTTGCATTAATTCCATATCCCTCTATGCCTTGTTCATTCAAGTACCTGTCCAGATGCCTCTTAAATGTCACTACTGTTCCTGCCTCCACCACCTCCTCAGGCAGATCATTCCAAATACCCACTATTCTTTGTGTGAAACATTTACCCCTTTGATCCCTTCAGACCTCCTCCCTCTCACCTTAAATCTACGCCCTCTAGTTTTATTCACCGCAACCATGGGAAACAGACTCTGGCTATCTACCCTATCTATGCCTCCCTTAATTTTATATACCTCTATCATGTCTCCTCTCAGCCTCCTTCACTGCAGGGAAATCAGACCCAGCCTATCCAGTCTCTCTTTATAACTCAAGCCCTTCAAACCAGGCAACATCCTTGTGAATCTTTTCTGCACCCTCTCTAGCTTAATCACATCTTTTGTGCAGTGCGACGACCAGAACTGCCCACAATACTCCAAATGCGGCCTAAACAATGTTATGTACAAATGTAACATGATGTCCCAATTGGTGTACTCAATGCCCCGGCCTAAATACCAGTGACATAACGGGAAATGGGGATTGTGTCGGAAAAAGGCATTGAAGTGGATGATCAGCTATTATCATATTGAATGATGGAACAGGCTCGATGTCCCACTGCTGCTCCTATGTTCCAATGTTCCGAAATTGCTTAACTCTTTCAAACGCCAGGTAGGTTTGGTCAAGCTGCTTTCCAAAGATTCTGAATTTCTGCTGGTCCAGCTCCAGTACTATCTCATATGGGCCCAGGATAGCATTTTCAGTCCTTTCATAATCTGATGAACTTTCATCTTTCCTGTCATTTTGTTTTGTAAAACCAGTGTCCAGTTCTCTGACGGTCATTGCAGTTGCTTTGAAAATGTTTTAAAAGGAAAGAAAAGTGCTGCCACATCCTCCTCATTGAACTTTAGAATGAACTGGGAGAACTTTAAGAGAACAGCACATGGTCCTGAGCTAGGGGCAGCTCCCACACTAGCTGTGCCTTCACTGGGTGTACTGGGACTTCATCTAGTTGTTTGAGCTGCCATAAGTGCCCTTCCTCCTTCTCCTTCTGGAACACTCTTACGTTTTCCTTTTCTTGACACTCACTCTGCTCTTTCTCGCTCTCTCTGGAATTCTAATTCTAGTCCTTTCTGTTCTAGTTTTACCTTAGCTAACATTACTCTATCTGTTCGTGATTCTAACCCTGTTTGAGCCTTCAGCTTCAAGTGAGAAATGGTTGGCCACAAGTCTTACGATTACGCATTCCCTGGCTTTTGGACGGAGTGCAATCCCTAACCTTCCGGCTACATTACTCAACTTTTCAGCAGACAGGGCGTTTAACCTATACCAAGTTACTTCACTCTGTATGTAACTCCTTTATTGGCAATATAACTCCTTTATTCAAAAAGGGAGGGAGACAGAAAACAGGAAACTACAGGCCAGTTAGCTACACATTTGTCTTGGGGAAAAATTTAGAAGATATTATTAGGCATGGTATAGCCGGCACTCAGAACAAATCGAGGTAATCAGGCAGAATCAACATGGATTTATGAAAGTTAAATCATGTTTAAACAGTTTGTTGGATTTCTTTGATGGAGTTTCATGTGCTGCGGATGAAGGGGAACCGGTGGATGTACTGTACTTAGATTTCTATAAGGCATTTGATCAGATGCCACATCAAAGTTTATCGCAGAAAATAAAAGCTCATGGTGTCGGGGGGAAAATATTGGTATGGAAAGAAGATTGACTAGCTAACAGGAAACCGAGTGTCAGCATAAATGGGTAATTTTCTGGTTGGCAAGATGAAACGAGTGGTGTACCACAGGGATCTTCAACTTTTTACAATTTATATAAATTAATTGGATGAAGGGACCGAATTGCTATATTTTCCCATGACACAAAGATATGTAGGAAACTAAGTTGTGAACAGGATATAGGGGACTGCAAAGGAATATAGATAGGTTAAGTGAGTGGGAAAAGACCTGGAAAATGGAGTATACTGCAGGAAAGTGTGAAATTGTGCACTTTGGCAGGAAGAATAAAAAAGAAGCCTGTTATCTAAATGGTGAGAGATTGCAGTGCTCTGAGATGCAGAGGGATCTGGGTGTCCAAGTGCATGAATCACAAAAGGCTGGTAAGCAGGTACAGCACGTAATTGGAAAACTAATAGAATGTTATTGTTTCCTGCAAGAGAAATTGAATACCAAAGTATGGAGGTCATGCTTCAGTTTTACAGGGCATTGGTGAGACCACATCTGGAGTACTGTGTGCAGTATTGGTCTCCTTGTTAATGGAAAAATGTAAATGTATAGGGGGCAATACAGAGAAGGCTATTTAGACTGATACCTGGAATGGGCGGGCCGTCTTATGTGGGAATATTGGACAGGCTGGGCTTGTATCCGCTGGACTTTAGAAGAGTAAGAGGCGACTTGATTGAAACATATAGGACTCTGAGGCGTCTTGACGGGGTGGATGTGGAAAGGATGTTTCCCATTGTGGGAGAATCTAGAATTAGGGGTCACTATTTAAAAATAAGGGGGTCACCCATTTAACACACAGTTGAGGAGATTTTTTTCCTGTGAGGGTCATGTGTTTTTGGAAATCTCTTCCTCAAAAGGCGCTGGAAGCAGAGTCTTTGAATATTTGTAAGGCAGAGGTAGATAGATTATTGATAAGCAAGGGGGTGAAAGGTTATCGGGTGCAGGCGGAAATGTGAAGTCGAGTTTACAATCAGATTAGTCATGACCTTATTGAATGGCAGAGCAGGCTTGAGGGGCCGAGTGGCCTACTCGTGATCTTTTTTTTAGAATTAGAATTAGAACATTACAGCGCAGTACAGGCCCTTCGGCCCTCGATTTTGCGCCGACCTGTGAAACCATCTGACCTACACTATTCCATTTTCATCCATGTGTCTATCCAATGTCCACTTAAATGCCCTTAAAGTTGGCGAATCTACTACTGCTGCAGGCAGGGCGTTCCACGCCCTTACTACTCTCTGAGTAAAGAAACTACCTCTCACATCTGTCCTATATCTATCACCCCTCAACTTGAAGCTATGTCCCCTCGTGTTTGCCATCACCATCCGAGGAAAAAGACGCTCACTATCCACCCTATCTAACCCTCTGATTATCTTATATGTCTCTATAAAGTCACCTATCCTCCTCCTTCTCTCCAACGAAAACAACCTCAAGTCCCTCAGCCTTTCCTCGTAAGACCTTCCCTCCATACCAGGCAACATCCTAGTAAATCTCCTCTGCACCCTTTCCATAGCTTCCACATCCTTCTGATAATGCGGTGACCAGAACTGCACGCAATACTCCAGGTGCGGTCTCACCAGAGTTTTGTACAGCTGCAGCATGACCTCGTGGCTCCGAAACTCGACCCCCCTACTAATAAAAGCTAACACACCATATGCCTTCTTAACAGCCCTATTAACCTGGTTAGCAACCTTCAGGGATTTATGCACCTGGACACCAAGATCTCTCTGTTCATCTACACTACCAAGAAACTTCCCATTAGCCCAGTACTCTGCATTCCTGTTACTCCTTCCAAAGTGAATCACCTCACACTTTTCCGCATTAAACTCCATTTGCCATCTCTCAGCCCAGCTCTGCAGCCTATCTATGTCTCTCTGTACCCGACAACATCCTTCGGCACTAACCACAACTCCACCGACCTTCGTGTCATCTGCAAATTTACTAACCCACCCTTCTACACCCTCTTCCAGGTCATTTATAAAAATGACAAACAGCAGTGGCCCCAAAACAGATCCTTGCGGTACACCACTAGTAACTAAACTCCAGGATGAACATTTGCCATCAACCACCACCCTCTGTCTTCTTTCAGCTAGCCAATTTCTGATCCAAAGCTCTAAATCACCTTCAACCCCATACTTCCGTATTTTCTGCAATAGCCTACCGTGGGGAACCTTATCAAACGCCTTACTGAAATCCATATACACCACATCCACTGCTTTACCCTCATCCACCTATTTGGTCATCTTCTCGAAAAACTCTATAAGGTTTGTGAGGCACGACCTACCCGTCACAAAACCGTGCTGACTATCTCTAATGTACTTATTCTTTTCAAGATGATTATAAATCCTGTCTCTTATAACCTTTTCCAACATTTTACCCACAACCGAAGTAAGGCTCACAGGTCTATAATTACCAGGGCTGTCTCGACTCCCCTTCTTGAACAAGGGGACAACATTTGCAATCCTCCAGTCTTCCGGCACTATTCCTGTCGACAATGACGACATAAAGATCAAGGACAAAGGCTCTGCAATCTCCTCCCGAGCTTCCCTGAGAATCCTAGGATAAATCCCATCTGGCCCAGGGGACTTATCTATTTTCACACTTTCCAAAATTGCTAACACCTCCTCCTTGTGAACCTCAATCCCATCTAGCCTCGTAGCCTGAATCTCAGTATTCTCAACAACATTTTCTTTCTCTACTGTAAATACTGACGCAAAATATTCATTTAACACTTCCCCTATCTCCTCTGATTCCACACACAACTTCCCACTACTATCTTTGATTGGCCCTAATCTAACTCTAGTCATTCTTTTATTCCTGATATACCCATAGAAAGCCTTAGGGTTTTCCCTGATCCGATCCACCAATGACTTCTCGTGTCCTCTCCTTGCTCTTCTTAGCTCTCCCTTTAGATCCTTCCTATCTAGCTTGTAGCTCTCAAGCGCCCTAACTGAGCCTTCACGTCTCATCCTAACATAAGCCTTCCTCTTCCTCTTGACAAGCGCTTCAACTTCTTCAGTAAACCACGGCTCCCTCGCACGACAACTTCCTCCCTGCCTCACAGGTACATACTTATCAAGGACACGCAGTAGCTGCTCCTTGAATAAGCTCCACATTTCGATTGTTCCCATCCCCTGCAGTTTCCTTCCCCATCCTATGCATCCTAAATCTTGCCTAATCGCATCATAATTTCCTTTCCCCCAGCTATAATTCTTGCCCTGCGGTATATACCTGTCCCTGCCCATCGCTAAGGTAAACCTAATCGAATTGTGATCACTATCACCAAAGTGCTCACCTACATCTAAATCTAACACCTGGCCGGGTTCATTACCCAGTACCAAATCCAATGTGGCATCGCCCCTGGTTGGCCTGTCTACATACTGTGTCAGAAAACCATCCTGCACACCTAATTCATCTGTTCATATTTTCATGAGCTGTGGCTTAGGATGGTACTGTCTCCGAATGTGAACTTTTTAGTGCTGTAGCAGCGAAAGCCACAATAAAACCTACATTGAAATCTTAATTTTTTTTCTGGAAATCAATTGTTTTACCTCCTTCTAATTTCTCGTTTGTCATTGGGTTACAATCAATTTCTGTTACAGCCATGTGAGGAGGGGTCCCAGAACCCCTCTTGTCCGAACTCTCATTTGACCACAATAGGGTTTATTCCTTTTTCACAGTGGACGTGCTGACCACCTCAGTGAGTATTTTACCTTATACCTTTATTGTGCTCGTGTAAGAACCAGTCAGACAGGTTTTCTTGAGATTAACCAAGAGGTGAGTTTATTATACTTAACAATCTAAACTGGATCTGAATAAAATAATAAGCATGTACGCTGCCTATTCACATACACACTCACACGAGAATCACACACAAATAAATTAGAGTGAGAAATGCATTGGTGTTGGATGAGAGTCCATGATAAATAAAAAAATATATACAGTCTGTGAGGTTGGATAATTCTGTGGTCTGCGCCTTTGCCACCCTTACTTATGAGTTTCATGCCATCTGCAGGAGTTGAAATTGTTTATTTTTACATTTACGTCTATATCATACATCTATCTTTATGTCAGGAACAGCACTGGTTCTAATACTGACCCCTGAGAAACATCACTGTCTACGTCTCCTCCCCCAGAATAAACAATGTCTGTTCACAACTTCTCTCTGCTTTCTGTCCCTGAGTCAATGTCATATCCACACTATCACTGTCACATTAGTCCATGTCTTCCATTTTTCGTAACAAGTCTATGAAATGTCATTTGATCACAGGCCTTTTGAAAGTTCATATACATAACACGAAACACACTGTCCTCATCAACACTCACAGTTATGTCATCAACTAACTTGATCAAGATTATCCGACATGATTGGTCATCAAGCTATCCATCCTGTTTGTCATTTATTATCAGATGTTTTTCCAAGAAAGATATATTTTTGAGCTGGGTTATGGCCTCTAGAAATTTACAATCGCCGATATTAGACTGATTGGTCAGAGTTACAGGGATAATCCCATCTCTTTTTTTTTAAACAGGGTGTATCATTTACAGTACTCCACTCCCCTGTCACTACTCCCATAGCCAAGGAGGAGTGAAAGCTTCTGGCCAGTGACTCTACCACTCCTTCCCTTAACAAACCTCATACATAACATCCAGTCTGGGTAATTGTTCTACTTTATTTTGGAACACTAAATGTTGGTTTGACAGGGGTTAACTGAATCTGTTTGTTCAGTGTGTGTAATTAATGTCAGTCTCCATGCACCCTAATTGAGTCATTGGAGAGTTTTCCACTACCATTAATAAGGAATTTCTTTCAATGTGTTATTCCAAGCCGGGAGCATCACCCCCACACTAACAGCAGCTCCAGAGAGTGGGAAAGGATTGATCAGAATCTGAGAACAATAGATTGGAATTTTACAAAAATGGGCAGCAAGAGTTTATCCTATTGGTTTGGCGAAGTTACTGCAGATTATTATTGGAGAACATTAGAAATGCGAATCTATTGTGCACTAAAGATGATTCAAACGATTTACTATTCCATCCTCGCTATTATTGGTGTCCCTGGTAAGTCTCTGGATCCAACTATTATATCTATAAACCATATGTCACTGACATTTGTTCTTGTCATGTAAATCCTGGGAATACTGAAGCCTCTGTCTTCAGTCTCTCTCACAAAGTCTGCTCCCTATCCACTGTCTATATCGACCTCACTAGCCAATGTCTGAGGCTGAACCAGACAGTTTACAACCTCGATGTTCTGTTTATACCTGAGCTGAGTTCATCGCCATGTTCTCTCCATCACTTAACCTGCCTACTGCCACTTCTGTAATATCACCCATGTCCACCTCTGTCTCAAAACATCTCCTGCATAAGCCCTCATCTGTGCCTTTGTTAAATCCACACTTGACTATTCCAATTCTGTCCTGGTCACCCTCCCAGTTATAAACCTCCATAAACCACAGACCATCCAGAACTCTGCTGCCTGTAAACTAATATACACCAAATCCCGATCACCCATCACCCCAAATCCCGATCACCCATCACCCCTGTGCTCACTGTCTACATTGGCTCCCGGTCTGGCAGCACCTTAATTTAAATATTCTCATTCTTGTGTTTGAATGCCTCCATGGCCTCACCCCTCCAATTAGTCCCATTTCCCTGTCCATATCCCATATTCTTGAAAATCTTATGCCTTCAACTCTTTTCCCAAGTCCCCATTGAAAGTGAGTTGCTTTTTCTCTCTATCTCCCCCGGCTGTGAATTTCATGCTGGTGCCAATGTTACAGAAACCTTGATCCATAAAATGATGCTATCTGCACAGCCGGCCACTTCTAGTGTGGCCAACACAGTGCCCCATGCTGGGCAGGGGACATGCCCGGGCGTTCTATGTATGTGCTGTTAGTGTAAGGAGGGTTCAAGGTGACGTCAGTGCACCAGCCCAACAGTGTTGATGTCTGTCCTTGAAACTTGGTCTGTGGATGTCCACTGACAACCTGTGTTAGTCACTTGTTATTACAAAGGACCAGGCATCGAACTTACAGGTGAGGGGCTTTTGATTTGCTAATGCCATTGTAAAGTTAGTGGAGGTGCTTTGGATGTTTTTCTGGACGTTGTGTCGTGAGCTGCTGCAGACATTCAGGCAGGACAGAATACTTTGTGACCCAATTCTGGACGAGGTTTGGGGACTGTAGTTACAGTGTCTCTGGGTCTGTAACATGACCAACAAATGGAGCAGAGGCTGCAGAGAGGGGAATCTATGTCAAGAGGCAAGAGGAGGGGGCTCTGCCCTACCCACCAGAGAAGCTTGATCCTGCATGGCAGCAAGCATGCATCACATGACCTCAGTCGGAGCTTCCATTGCTGCACTGAGACGTTGGGTGTCTGCCGTCTGTGCTGCAGTGGAAGCTGAGGCAATGGTCACCAGATATTGTATCATGGCTGGGTCTGCTTGTGATGTCATGGAGTTAGTGACCACTTCCACAGGGGAAAGAATGGGCTTCAATCTCTATGCAATGTCCTGTGCCATCTTGGAGCTGTCTGACAGGCCTGTCAATGGACAAAGTCTCTCAGTGTACATGTCCATCAGCATTCTCCTGTATGCAGTTCCAGCAATGTTCATTTCTGAGTCCTGTGTATTATAACTCGTTTGTGACCTCGCCCTCTGGTGAGCTGACACATGAACTATCCTTTCCCCCTGGCCTGGCTGCAGCTCACTTGTGCGCGGTGACTCACCACGTGTAGATTCCGACTTTATACCAGCCTCTAAAGCACACACAGTGTAACTATTTGAACTGTTGGCTGTGAGTATTAGACCAAGTGATGGTGCTTTGCCATCAGTGCTGTGCTGCTGCTCTCTCTCTGTCTCCTGGAGCTGCTGTGACTGGGAAGCTGGTAGTTTTGGGTTATCATTGGAAAGTATAACATTAAAAGGGGAAAGTTGGGGTGAGGGATTGGGGGTGGGATGGAAAGCAGGAGGTCAATGGTCCCACCATCTGAAGCTTGTACATCATCCCAGACAGCAGGATGAGTGGGAGGTGGGATTTAAGAAGGGACAGAAGGCAGGAACATAGCATCATCCTGAATACTGTCGGTGATGCCGGATGTTACGGGCTCTGTCACAGCCGGTCCCATGATGTGAAGAACCATCTCCTCCCTCAGGCTCTGGGGATGAAGTTATGCCTGGCCCTCGCCGGAACACTGCTGCTCCCTGTGTTTATGGGCCGCCTTGTCCTGGAAGAGAGAGAGCAGAATGGCAGTGATTGTGTTTCACAGTGTTTGGGTTATTTGCCTGCCATAGCTGAATAGCTGGATGTATGTGGAGGCATTGAGAGGTGGGTGTGAGGCTGGCATCAGTGGAAGGTGTGTGACGGTGAGGTGGAGTAAGTGAATGTTAGGTGTGAGTCCTGAGTATTAGGGATTGCTGATGGGTGAGTGATGGAGCTGTGGTACATTGAGCAGTGTGAGAGGTTGGTTGTGTTGGGGGTAGGAGATGCCATGTGGAGATGAATTCACCGACATTGATCACCCGTGTGAGCTCATTAAACTTCTTCTGGCTCTGCTGCCAGGTCCTCGGGGCCGGACCTCTTGCATTGACCTCCCAGGCCACCTGCTCCCATTCCCTTCGGAGAGTGTTACTTGAGGGCCTCGACCCCACGCCATGAAAACATGGCCTCCCTCCTCCTGCCCCCCTCCATGACTAAGGCCTCCAGCACCACATCCGTGAACTGCAGATCCCTCTCTCTGTCCCAGTATTCCACTTACCTTGTTTCCAATTGCAGAATTCACAGTCAGCAGCAGCAGCACACGCAGCCTCCTGTGATTCAGTGCAGCTTCCCTTTAAGAGGGACAGACTGCCTTTAAAAGCTGAATGCTGGCTGAAACACGAACCAGCCTCACGCACACTTCGCTCCCAGTTAATGTGCAGACAGACATCAGCGTGGGTCACCCTGGGCAGCAAGTATAATTCATGGAAATGAGGACAAAGCAGGAGCTTTGTGTGTCACCTGCCTCAACAAGTACCGGCACGGGCAGATCATGAATCACAAACCCTACGCACAGAAGGAGGATATTCAGCCCATTCTGTCAGTGCAGTCTCTTTGAAAGAGATATCAAATTAGTTCCTCTCTCCTCCTTTTGACCCACAATCCAGCTTTTTAAATTCCAATTCATGTATTTGCTGAATTCTCTTTTGAAAGATATTATTGAATCTGCTTCCACCATGTTTTCAGGCAGTGAATCCCACATCCCAACAACTCGCTGTGTAAGAAAATTCTCCTCATTTCACCTCTGGTTCTTTGTCAATTACCTTCAATCTGTGCCTTCTTAATACTGAACTTTCTGACACTGGAAACAGTTTCACATTAATTAACCTATCAAGACCCTTCATGATTTTGAATTCTATATTAAATCTCCCCTTACCCTTCACTGCTCTAAAGAGAACAATCCCAGCTTTTCCAATCTCTCCACGTAACTGAATTCCCAGATCCCTGGTACCATTCTAGTAAATCACCTCAGTATATTCACTAAGTGCTTGACATCCTTACCAAAGTGTGGTGATCAGAATTGGACACAATTCTCCAGCTGGGACCTAACCAATGATGGATGAAAATCAGCATTTCCTCCTGAGTTTTATTACTCTGTGCCTCTCTCTCTAACACCAAGGACACTACATGTTACATTCAAAGATCTGTGTGTGTACACCCCAGGTCTCTCTAATCCTGCACCCACTTTATAATGGTACCATTGAGTTTATATTGTTTCTCCTCATATTGCCTACCCAAATGTCTCACTTCACACTTCACTGTGTTAAATTACATCTGCCATGTTCCTGTCCATTTCACCAGTCAGTCTCTGTCCTGCTGAAGTCTGTTACTATCCTTCTCACTGTTTATTAACATTTCTGAGTTTCCTGCCCTCTGAAAACGTTGACATTATCCTCTCTGTACACAAGCCCATTGCATTAACATACAGCAACAGTGATTCCAACAGTGACCCTTGGTCACCGCACTTTGTACTTCCCTCCAGACGAAACAACAACCATTCTCCGCTACTCTCTGCTTTCTGTCACTGACCTAATTTCCTGCATGCTGACATTGAAAATAAAAAAGGACTTCCATTTATGTAACGCCTTCATGACGACTGCATGTCGCAAAGCGACTTACAACCAATGAGTACTTTTTACCGTTTAGTCAGTCTTGTAATGTAGGAAAAACACAGCCAATGTCCGCACAACAAGATCCCACAAGTAGCAGTGTGGTCATGATCAGATCTGTTTTTGTGATGTTGATTTGAGGGGTAAATGTTGACCAGGACACTGGGAATAATTACCCTGACCTTCTAAATAATTCCAAGGGATTTTTACATCCACCTGAGTGGGCAGACGGGGCCTGGCCTTACCTTTTCTTTGATAAGGCGGCACCTCTGACAGTGCAACACTCCCTCAGTACTGCACTGCAGTGTCAGCCTTGATTCTTGTCATCAAGTCCTGCAGTGACACTTGATCCTAGAAGCTTGTGACTGAAAGGGGAGAGAGCGACAAACTGAGCCACTGCTGACATTGGTCCTTTAATCCCATGTGTTTCTAATTCGGTAACACAGCTGTTATGTGCTACTTTATCAAACAGCTGCTGAAAGGATAGGAATATTGGGAATGTACAGGCAGGAACAATCATAGAATCGTAGAATAGCACAGTCCTGAATGATGTCATTCTGCCCATCAAGTCAGTGCTGGCCCTTTCAAAGAACAATCCAGTTACACCCACTCCCTGACACTTTCACTATATCCTAACATTTTTCCTGCTTCAGATATTTATCCAATTCCCTTTTGGGATCTACTATTGAATCTGTATCCATCAGTCTATCAGACAGTGCATCCCAAATCCAAACCACTCAGAAACAAAAATCCTCATGTCTGCTTCTTTTACCAATCGCCTTAAATCTGTGTCTCTGGTTAGTGACCCCTTGGACATTGGAAACGGTTTCTCTTTATTTAATTTATCTAAACACTTCCTAATGTTAAACAGCTCAATCAAATCTCCTCTGAATGTTCTCTGCTCGAAGCAGAACAACCCCAGCGACATAACTGTAATCCCTCATGCCTGCACAAATTCTCGTAAAACAGTTCTTTCCCCTCTCCGAAGGCTTCATGTCCTTCCTAAAGTGTGGTTCCCAGTATTCGACACCAGACTTCAGGTGCAGCTGAACTAGTATTTTATATGTTTCACATAATGTCCTTGCTTTTGCTTTTTTTGCCTCTATTTATAAAACCGAGGATCCCATATATTTATTAACTGTTTGGCTACAAAGATTTGTGTACAAATACTCCAGGTGTGTCTGTTATTTCACCACCTTTATAGTTATACCATTTAACTTGTATTGTCTCTCCTCATTCCTCCTTTCAAAATGTATTACCTCACACATCTGCAATGCCAATTAAATATTGAGAAGATTGAAGCCATTGCTTTCTGTCTCTGCTTCAAATATTTCCTAGCTACACACTCCATCCCTCTCCTTTGTAAATGTTTGAGACGAAAAGCCAAACTATTCACACACTTGATTACATAGTTAACCTTGAGATGCCTTGCGATGAGCTTCTGACCAAATTTACACACCATCAGTAAAATGGCTTATTTCCACCCGCGGTGGAGTTGCATTTCTGGTTAAAAAGGAAAGTAATTCAATAGTGAGGAAGGATATGAGATCTGATGATGTGGAGTCTGTATGGGTAGAGCTGAGAAACAATAAGGGGCAAAAAACGTTAGTGGGGGTTATATATAGACCCCCAAACTGTGGTGGTGATGTGGGAATGGTCTTAAACAGGAAATTAGAGATGCATGCGATAAAGCAACATCTGTAATTATGGGTGACTTAAATCTGCATATAGATTGGTCAAATCAAATTTGTCACAATAACGTAGAGGAGGAATTACTGGATTGCATACAAAAGTCCGAGTGTATCAGGCCTGTGTCCTCAGTACCTTGCTCTAAGGCAGCGAGGCCTGGACAACGTATGTCAGCCAAGAGTGACGTCTTAATTCATTCCATCTTCGCTGCCTCCGGAGAATACTTGGCATCAGGTGGTAGGACCGTATCTCCAACACAGAAGTCCTCGAGGCGGCCAACATCCCCAGCTTGTACACACTACTGAGTCAGCGGCTCTTGAGATAGCTTGGCCACGTGAGCCACATGGAAGATGGCAGGATCCCCAAAGACAAATTGTACAGCGAGCTCGCCACTGGTATCAGACCCACCGGCCGTCCATGTCTCCGCTATAAAGACGTCTGCAAACGCGACATGAAATCGTGTGACATTGGTCACAAGTCGTGGGAGTCAGTTGCCAGCATTCGCCAGAGCTGGCGGACAGCCATAAAGACAGGGCTAAAATGTGGCGAGTCGAAGAGACTTAGTACTTGGCAGGAAAAAAGACAGAGGTGCAAGGGGAGAGCCAACTGTGCAACAGCCCCGAGAAACAAATTTCTCTGCAGCACCTGTGGAAAAGCGTGTCCAGCTACAACGTATGTCAGCCAAGAGTGACGTCTCAATTCATTCCATCTTCGCTGCCTCCGGAGAATACTTGGCATCAGGTGGCAGGACCGTATCTCCAACACAGAAGTCCTCTAGAATTGACCTTTATAGCCACTCCAGGCGCTGCTTCACAAACCACTGACCACCTCCAGGCGCGTATCCATTGTCTCTCGAGATAACGAGGCCAAAAGAAAAGAAAGTAACTCGGTACAGATTAACATCCTATCAGTTGAAAAGTTGAGTAATGTAGCTGGACAGTTAGGGATTACTCTCGGTCAAAAGCTCGGAAACCAGAAATCCTAAGACCCGTGTGCAACCATTTTTCACTTGAAGCTGAAGACTCACACAGGGTTAGAATTACTAACAGATAGAGTAATGTTAGCTGTGGTAAAACTAGAACAGAAGAGACTAGAATTAGAATTCCAGAGAGAGCAAGAAAGAGCAAAGTGAAAGGGAAAAAGTAAGAGTATTCCAGAAGGAGAAGGAAGAAAGGGAGTTGAGGTGGCTCAAACAACTAGAGGAAGACCCAATACGCCCAGTGAAGACACAGCTAGTGAGGGAGCTACCCCGAGATCAGGACCATGCGCCGAGCTCTTAAAGTTCTCCCAGTTCATGAGAAAGTTCAACGAGGAGGATGGCAGAATTTTTTGTCACTTTTGAAAAACTTGCAAAGCAGCTGAAATAGCCCGCAGAGAGATGGACACTGTTTTTGCAAAATAAAATAACAGGAAAAGCCCATGAGGTTTATTCACTGTTGCCAGAGCACTTGGAGAACAGTGTTAGAATCGGATAGAGTCAGCATGGATTTACGAAAGGGAAATCATGCTTGATAAATCTATTAGAATTCTTCGAGGATGTAACTAATAGAGTGGATGAGGGGGATCCAGATAATGTGGTTTATTTGGACTTTCAGAAGGCTTTCGACAAAGTCCCACATAAGAGATTAGTGAGTAAAATTAAAGCGCATGGGATTAGTGGTAGTGTATTGCGATAGATAGAAAATTGGTTGGCAGATGGAAAAAAAGAGTAGTGATAAACGGATCTTTTTCCAAAAGGCAGGCAGTGATTAGTGGCGTACCCCAGGGATCGGCGCTAGGACTCCAACTATTCACACTCCATATTAATGATTTAGATGAGGGAACTAAATGTAATATCTCCAAATTTTCAGAAGACACAAAACTGGGTGGGAGGGTGAGTTGTGAGGAGGATGCAGAGTGGCTTCAGGGTGATTTGGACATGTTGAGTGAGTGGGCCATTGCATGGCAGATGCAGTATAATGTGAATAAATGAGAGGTTATCCACTTTGTTAGCAAAAACAGGAAGGCAGATTATTATCTGAACGGCGATAAACTGAGAGAGGGGAATATGCAACGAGACCTGGGTGTTCTCGTACACCAGTCACTGAAGGTATGCATGCAGGTGCAACAGGCGGTAGAAAAAGGCGAATGTTATGTTGGCCTTCATCGAGACAGGATTCTAGTACAGGAGCAGGGATGTCTTGCTGCAGTTATACAGGGCTTTGGTGAGGCCGCACTTGGAATATTGTGTGCAGTTTTGGTCTCCTTCTCCGAGAAAGGATGTTCCTGCTATAGCGAGAGTGCAATGAAGGTTTATCAGAGTGATTCCTGGGATGGCGGGACTCACGTATGAGGAGAGTTAGGATTATATTCGCTGGAGTTCAGAAGAGTGAAGAGGGATCTCATAGAAACCTTTAAAATTCTAACAGGACTTGACATGGTAGTTGCAGGAAGGATGTTCCCGATGGTGGGGGAGTCCAGTACCAGGGGTCATAGCCTAAGGATACGGGGTAAACTTTTCAGGACTGAAATGAGGAGAAATTTCTTCACCCAGAGAGTGTTGAGCCAGTGAAATTACGTCATCATTCCCATGTCCAAGAGGGTTTGGAATATGCTGGCCAGTGCCTCTGCTACTTCCACCATTCCATCCCTCAGCAACCCTCATGCATCCCATCCAGACTGGGTAAATTATCTACTTTATTGTGATACAAAAAGTGCTGTACTGAAAAGGGTTAACTGAATCTGTTTGTTAAGTGCCTGTAATTAATGTCAGTCTCCATGGACCCTAATTGTGTCACTGGAAGTTTTCCATCTTCTATTAATAAGGGGCTCCCATGTGTTGTCCCATAGTTACAGCCGGAACATCAACCCCGGCACAACAGAGATCAGCAGCTCCAGAGAGAGAGAAAGGATAGATCAGAATCTGAGAACAAATGACTGGAATGTTACAACAATGGGTCAGAATCTGAGAATAATAGATTGGAATGTTGCAGCACTTGGTGAGAATCTGAGAACAATAGATTGGAATGTTACAACAATTTGTCAGAATCTGAGAACAATAGATTGGAATGTTACAACAATGGACAGGAGTTTATCCTCTGATCTTTACTACCTTTCTACATATTATGATTTTTACTCATTAAACTCTCGTATACATCTCGCACTGAAGATTATTCAATACATTTACTATCCCATCCTGGCTATTATTGGTGTCCCTGGTAAGTCTCTCTATCTAGCTATTAATTCTATAAACCAAGTTTAACAGCATTACTGCACCTGTAATTTACTCTGCACTTTTTGCTGCCGTTGTATTCCTGGTGAATATGTCCTGCTATTAGCTCGATAAACCATTGCCAACTTTATTGGATTTCTTGACATTTGCTCTCTCATCTTTACTGCTGTTGCTGTCTCTATTTCCCGGTCGGGCATCTGTAAACCACGTTTCACTGAAATACTGTTCCGTTATGTAAATTTTGGGAAGACTGAAGCCAGTGTCATTGGTCTCCATCACAAACTCCATCCCCCATCTGTGAAACAAATACACCACCCTGTCCAATATCTGAGGCTGAACCAGACTGTTTGCAATCGGTGTGTTCTATTTAAACCTGAGCTGATTCCATCTCCATATTCTCTCCAGTACCAACCCTGTCTATGACCACCTCTTTAATATCCCCCGCCTCCACCTCTGTCTCAGCCAATCTGCTGCATAAACCCTCACCTGTACCTTTGTTAAATCCACACTTGACTATTCCAATTCTATCCTGGTCACCCTCCCAGTTGTAAACCTCCATAAACCACAGCCCATCCAGATCTCTGCTGCCTGTATCCTAACTCACACCAAATCGATCACCCATCACCCCTGTGCTCACTGATCTACATTGGCTCCTGGTCTGGCAGCACCTTAATTTTAATATAGTCATTCTTGTGTTTGAATCCCTCCGTGGCCTCACCCATCCAATTAGTCCCATTCTCCTGTCCATTCTCATATTCCTGAAAATGTTTTGACTTCAATCTTTTCTCATTTCTCCTTCTGAAGTGAATTCCTTTCCCACTGTATCTGTCCCGAGCCGCTATTTTAGTCTCTGCAGCACTACTGGTGCTGACGGTACAGAAGCTGGGATCCATAGAGAGATGTGAACTGCACAGCAAGGCACTTCTAGTGCGGCCTGCACAGTGCCCCATGCTGGGCAGGGCTCTAGCTCAATCGTACCATGTATGTGTTGTTGCTCTGAGGATGGTTTTGAATGTGATGTCAATATACCATACCGGCAGCTTTGATGTCCGTCTTTGAAACTTGGTCTGTACATGTCCACTGATCGCATGTGTTAGTCACTCTCAGCTGAACATATATTCAGCAGCATGAGGAACCCCCTCTCGTATTATTTAAAAGGACCAGGCATCCAACGTACAGGTGAGGGGCTTTTGACTTACTTCTGTTATTGTAAAGTTAGTGGAGGTGCTGTGGATGGTTTGTTGGAGGTTGCGTCACTCGGGAGGGTTTAAACTAGTGTGGCAGGGGGGTGGGAACCAGAGCAGTAGGACAGCTAGTGAAATAAATGAGGAGGACAGAGTAAAGAAGGCCAGTAGGACTAAGAGGAAAAGCAAGCAGGGAGATGTTTCTGAGCACAGCGGGACTGGTGTTCTGAAATGCATTTGTTTCAATGCGAGAAGTATAACAGGTAAGGCAGGTGAACTTAGAGCTTGGATTACTACTTGGAAATATGATGTTGTTGCTATTGCAGAGACTTGGTTGAGGGAAGCGCAGGATTGGCAGCTAAATGTTCCAGGCTTTAGAAGAGTCAGGCGGGATAGTGGCGGATGTAAAAGGGGTGGGGGAGTTGCATTACTGGTTAAGGAGAATAACACAGCTGTACTGCGGGATGACAAATCAGAGGGGTCATGCAGCGAGTCAATATGGGTGGAGCTCAGGAATAGGAAGGGTGCAGTCACGATGTTAGAGGTTTACTACAGGCCTCCCAACAGCCAGCGGGAGGTAGAGGAGCAGATATGTAGATAGATTTAGGAAAGATGTAAAGGCAACAGGGTTGCAGTGGTGGGTGATTTTAACTTCCCCAATATTGACCGGGACTCGCTTAGTGCTAGGTGCTTGGATGGGGCAGAATTTGTGAGGAACATCCAGGAGGTCTTCTTGAAACAGTATGGAGATAGTCCAACAAGGGATGGGGCCATTCTGGACCTGTTATTGGGGAATGAGCTCGGCCAGGTGGTCGAAGTTTCAGTGGGGGAGCTTTCCCGGAACAGTGACCATAATTCCATAAGTTTTAAGGTACTTGTGGATAAGGATAAGAGTAGTCCTCGGGTGAAGGTGCTAAATTGGGGGAAGGCTAATTATAACAAAATTAGGCAGGATCTGAAGAATTTAGAATGGGGGCGGCTGTTTGAGGGTAAATCAACATCTGACATGTGGGACTCTTTCAAACGTCAGCTGATTAGAATCCAGGACCAGCATGTTGCTGTGAGGAAGAAAGACAAGGTTGGCAAGTTTCGGGAAGCTTGGATAACACAGGATAATGTGAGCTTCGTCAAAAAGAAAAAGGAAGCAGTTGTAAGGGCTGGATGGCTAGGAACAGACTTGAGGAATATAAAGACAGTAGGAAGAAACTTAAGCAAGGAGTCAGGAAGGCTAAAAGGGGTGATGAGAAGTCATTGGCAAACAGGATTAAGGAAAATCCCAAGGCATTTTATACATTTATAAAGAGCAAGAGGGTAACCAGGGAAAGGGTTGGCCCATTCAAGGACAGAGATGGGAATCTATGCGTGGGGCCAGAGGAAATGGGCGAGGTGCTAAATGAGTACTTTGCATCAGTATTCACCAAAGAGAAGGACTTGGTGGATGATGAGCCGAGGGAAGGGAGTGCAGATAGTCTCAGTCATCTCATTATCAAAAAGGAGGAGGTGTTGCGTGTCTTGCAAAGCAATAAGATACATAAGTCTCCAGGGCCTGACGGGATCTACCCTAGAATACTGAGGGAGGGAATGGAAGAAATTGCTGGGGCCTTGACAGAAATCTTTGCATCCTCATTAGCTACAGCTGAGGTCCCAGAGGACTGGAGAAAAGCCAATGTTGTTCCTTTGTTTAAGAAGGGTGGCAAGGATAATCCAGGAAATTATAGGCCTGTGAGCCTGACGTCAGTGGTAGGGAAATTATTAGAGAGGATTCTTCGGGATAGGATTTACTCCCATTTGGAAACAAACGAACTTATTAGCGAGAGACAGCATGGTTTTGTGAGGGGGAGGTCGTGTCTTACTAATTTGATTGAGTTTTTTGAGGAAGTGACGAAGATGATTGATGAAGGAAGGGCATTGGATGTTATCTATATGGACTTTAGTAAAGCCTCTGACAAGGTCCCGCATGGCAGACTGGTACAAAAGGTGAAGTCACACGGGATCAGAGGTGAGCTGGCAAGATGGATACAGAAGTGGCTCGGTCATAGAAGACAGAGGGTATCTGTGGATGGGTAGTTTTCTTAATGGAGGGATGTGACTAGTGGTGTTCCGCAGGAACCAGTGCTGGGACGTTTGATGTTTGTAGCATGTGCAAATGATTCGGAGGAAAATGCAGCTGGTCTGATTAGTAAGTTTGCGGACGATGCAAAGGTTGGCGGAGTTGCGGATAATGATGAGGATTTTCAGAGGACACAGCAGGATATAGATTGGTTGGAGACTTGGGCGGAGAAATGGCAGATGGAGTTTAATCCGGACAAATGTGAGGTAATGCATTTTGGAAGGTCTAATGCAGGTGGGAGGTATACAGTAAATGGCAGAACCCTTAGGAGTATTGACAGGCAGAGACATCTGGGCATACAGGTCCACGGGTCACTGAAAGTGGCAACGCAGGTGGATAAGGTATTTAAGAAGGCATACGGCATGCTTGCCTTCATCGGACGAGGCACAGAGTATAAAAATTGGCATGTCATGTTGCAGCTGTACGGAACCTTAGTTAGGCCACACTTGGAATTTTGCGTGCAATTCCGACTGCCACACTACCAGAAGGACGTGGAGGCTTTGGAGAGGGTACAGAGGAGGTTTACCAGGATGTTGCCTGGTCTGGAGGGCATTAGTTATGAGGAGAGGTTGGAAAAACTCGGATTGTTTTCACTGGAACGACGGAGGTGGAGGGGCGACATAATCGAGATTTACAAAGTTATGAGTGGCATGGACAGAGTGGATAGTCAGAAGCTTTTTCCCAGGGTGGAAGAGTCAATTACTAGGCGACATAGGTATAAGGTGCAAGGGGCAAAGTTTAGAAGGAATCTGCGAGGCATATTTTTTACACTGAGGGTGGTGAGTGCCTGGAACTTGCTGCCGGGGGAGGTGTTAGAAGCAGATACGATAGCGACCTTTAAGAGACATCTTGACAAATGCATAAATAGGAAGGGAATAGGGGGATATGGTCCCCGGAAGTGCAGAAGGTGTTAGTTTAGGCAGGCATCAAGATCGGCGCACGCTTGGAGGGCCGAATGGTCTGTTCCTGTGCTGTACTGTTCTTTGGTATTTGTTCTTGACTGCAGTTACAGTGTCCCTGGGTCTGTAACACGACCAACAAATGGAGCAGAGGCTGCAGAGAGGGGAAGCTCTGTAAAGTGAGAGGAGGAAGGGGCTCTGCCCTACCCTCCCTGGGTTTTCCAAGAGCACTTTTCCTATGCACACCTAACCCAGGAGCAGTGTGTGAGTTAACTCTGATTCAATTAGGAGGTGGTCACAGAGATGTGTCACCTCCTGCAACACGACCTGCAGCCTCACTGCGTGCAGTTCTGGTCGCCACATTACCAAAAGGATGTAGATGCTTTGGAGATGGTGCAGAGGAGGTTCACCAGGATGTTGCCTGGTATGGAGGGCGCTAGCTATGAAGAGAGGTTGAGCAGATTAGGATTATTTTCATTAGAAAGACGGAGATTAAGGGGGGACCTGATTGAGGTGTACAAAATCATGAGGGGTATGGACAGGATGGATATCAAGAAGCTTTTCCCCAGAGTGGGGTTTGAATTACTAGGGGTCACGAGTTCAAAGTGAGAGGGGAAAAGCTTAGACGGCATATGCGTGGAAAGTTCTTTACGCAGAGGGTGGTGGGTGCCTGGAATGCATTGCCAGCGGAGGTGGTAGACGCGGGCACGAAAGCGTCTTTTAAGATGTATCTAGACAGATACATGAATGGGCAGGAAGCAAAGAGATACAGACCCTTAGAAAATAGGCGAATGTTTAGATAGAGGATCTGGATCAGCGCAGGCTTGGAGGGCCGAAGGGCCTGTTCCTGTGCTGTAATGTTCTTTGTTCTTTTGTTCTTTCTCACACCAGGGTGAGGACGGAGTTGTCAGTGGCTGTTAAAGTCACAGTTTCATTGAACGTCCATGTATCTGAATATTTCCAGGCAGGAGCAGGAGAAATATCAAACATAGAGTCATGGAGAGTGACAGATAGATTTATGCCACAGAAGATGGCCATTCGGCCCCTCTGTGCCCGCTCCCTGTGGAACAATCCAGTCAGTCCCACTCTCCCAGTCAGTCCCCGTATCCCTGCAAGATCATCTCCTTCGGGTGTCCATCCAGTATCCTTTTGAATTCATTGTCTCTAATGATGAAGTCCAAGATCTGATATGCTTCGCTAAACACTCTCCTAATATGTAATGCCAACTTCAAATATCAATGCATATGCAGCCCCAGGTAGCTCTGTCCCTGCACAATCTTTAGAACTGTGTCATTAAGTCTATATTACCTTCCTATTCCTTCTGACAAAATACATCACCTCACACTCCGTTGTATGAAATTCCACCTGCCACTTCTCTGTCCATTCTGCTAGCCAATCTGTATCCTGCTACAGGTGGTTTGCAACATCATCACTGTTTACCACACCTCCAAGATTGGTATCATCGGAAAATTTTGAAAATCTACTCTGTATTCCAAGATCCATGCAACACATATAAAGCAAAAAATCAAACAGTGGTCCTAAGCACTGACCCTTGGGGAACATCATTGTCTACCATCCTCCAGTCTGAAAAACAACCATTTAACACATTTCTCTTTTTTCTGTCCTATGGACAATTTTTGATCCAATTAGATGCTATTCCATGAGGTTCAATTTTGTTAGCCAAGCTTCTGTGTGTTTCTTCGTCAAATAATTTCATAAAATCCACGTAGACAACATCCACCACATTCCCTTCATCAACCTTCTCTGATTTTCTAAATAAATTCAATTACTTCATCAAGCATGATCTGCCTTTTAGAAATCCGTGCTGACAATCCTTAATTAACTCAACCTCTCCAAGTGTGTGTTGTCCTTTTCCCCTGATTATTGTTTCTAAAACTTTCCTCACAACTGATGTTAAACTAACTGGCCAGTAGTTACTAGGCCTGTGTGTTGTCCATTGATAATTCTGGGAAGTGAGGGTGACCATCTATGTCATCAATATCTCCCTCAGCAGGTAGAAGCAGGATGAAAGATCCCGTGGCTTTGTCAGGATAGCGGGATTCCTGATGGTGTAGGTGGCTCTGCGGGGCCCCCATGTCAACCCATGGGTTGACGTACAGGGACTGAAATAACTCTAACTCCATCAATGTGCAGTTGGTGTGTGAGCATGGCCAGTACGTCATGTTGGTGAATGTCCACCATCCTGGCAGCAGCCACCATACCTTCATTCTGAAGCAGTCAGCCGGTCCCAACACATCGGGGCTCCATGAAGAACCAGAATGTAGCTCCTTGGAGACAAATGAACCCCCTCTGGACACAGCCCATGCTTCTACACCCTCAATCCACCTCCCACCATCAACCGTTAGTTACGGAATTAGCATGTGTATGATGTGAGCAATGGAGTCACCAGGAACATGGTGGAACAGACCATCGGTGTGATGAAGCAATGCTTCCGATGTCTGAACCGCTCGGGGAGAGCCCTCCAGTATTCACTGGAGCAGGTGTCCAAGTTCATGGTGTTCTGCTGCACCCTTCATATCATCACCATCATGAGGACACAGGCATTGGCACCAGGAATCCAGAGGCCACCTCAGGAGGAGGTGGGAGGGAAGATATTTCCTGGATGCCTTCGACCCGGACAGGCTGTCGGAGAGTCCCTGCTAAGATTCCAGTTCCCATAGGACAACTTCCCTTTCCAGCCATGAATTCCCCATTCTCCACCATTACACCCATCTGAGAAGCCCCATCACAGTGTCCCCTTGGTCAGCATCCTGTAATAAAAACATCAGAGAATTATTACAGCACAGAAGGACCAATTCAGCCTTTCGTGTCTGCACTCGCTCTCCGAATGAGCAATTCACCCAGTGCCGTTCCCTGCCTTCTTCCTGTAATCCTGCACATTCTTCCTTCTCATATAACAGTCTATTCAGCTTTAATTGAACCTGCCTCCACCACACTCTCAGGCAGTGCATTCCAGACTCTAACCAATCACTGTGTGAAAAAATATTTTCCTCAGGTCGTCTTTGCTTCTTTTACCCATGACTTTAAATCTGTGCCCTCTCTTTCTCGATCCTTTCACGAGTGGGAACTGTTTCTCTCTATCTACTCTGTCCAGACACCTCATGATTTTTGAAACCTCCAATAAATCACCTCTCGGCCTTCTCCGAGGAAAACAGTCCTAACTTCTCCAATCTATCTTCATAACTAAAATTCCTCAACCTGGGAATGATTCTGGTCAAACTTTTCTGTATTCTCTCCAATGCCCTCACGTCTTTCCTCACGTGTGGCACCCAGAACTGGACGCAATACCACAGCTGAGGCTGAAATAGTGTCTTATATAAGTTCAATATAACTTCTTTGCTCTTGTACTCGATGTCCATATTAATAAAGCCCACGATACTGCATGCTTTATTAAACACTTTCTCAACCTGTTCTGCCGCCTTCAATGACTTCTGCGCATATACACACAGGTTCTTCTGCTCCTGAACACCCTATAGAATTGTATATTGTCACCCCATGTTCTTCCTCCAAACATGAATCACTTCACATTTCTCTGTATTGAACTACATCTGCCACCTGTCTGCCCATTCCACCAACTTGTGTGTGTTCTTTTGAAGTTCTACACTATCCTCCTCACAGTTCACAATGCTTCCAACGTTCGTATCAGCTGCAAACTTTGAAATTGTGCACTGTACACCCAGGTTTAGGTCCTTAATATATATCAGGAAAAGCAAGGATCCCAACACTGATCTCTGGGGAACTCCACCACAAACCTTCCTCCAGACTGTAAAACATCCATTAACCACGGCTCTTTGTTTCCTGTCACTCAGCTAATTTCGTATCCATGTTGCTAATGTCCCTTTTATTCTATGAGCGACAAGATTGCTCACAGGTCTGTTGTGTGGCATTGTATCAAAAGGTTTTTGCATGCAGGGAATAGTTAAATGTCTGGAATGCACTGCTTGAGAATGGTGGAGGCAGGTTCATTTGAAACTGAATAGACCGTTATATGAAAATCAATGTACACCACATAAAAAGAATTGCCCTCATCAACTCTCTCTGATACCACCTCAAACATCTCCAGCAAATTAGTTAAACATGATGTTTTCTCAAGAAATCCATGCTGGCTTGTTTAATTAACTCGCATTTCTCCTTGTGACTATTAGCTTTGTCCAAGATTATTTCTTTCTAGAAGTTTTCCCACCACCGAAGTTTAACTGACAGGCCTATAGTTGCTGGCCTTACCTTTACACCCTTTTATGAACAAGGGTGTAACGTTTACAATTCTCCAGTCCTCTTGCATCACCCCGAGTCTAAGGAGGACTGAAAAATTATGTCCAGTGCCTCTGCGATTTCCACCCTCACATCCCTCAGTATCCTTGGATGCATCTCATCTGGTCCTGGTGCTTTATTCAATTTAATTCCAGACAGCCTATCTAATACTTCCTCTTTATCAATTTTAAACCCCACTAGTGTCTGACTTACCTCCTCTTTCAACATTGCCTGGGTTGCATCTTAAGAATCATAGACAGTTTATGGCACACAGAGAGACCACTTGGCCCATCGTGTCTATGCTGTCCAAAAAACGAACCATCCATTCTCATCCTACCTTCCAGCATTTGATAGATTACAGCACTTGAGGTGCATATCCAGACACCTTTTGAATGAGTTGTTGGTTTCTGCCTCAACTACCCTTTCGGACAGTGAGTTCCAGACTCTGACCACCCGCTGGGTGAAAAATAAAATCCGCAGCTCCCTTTTAGTCTTTCTACCAATCACTTTAAGTCCATGCCCCCTCATCACTGACCTCTTTGCTAAGGTGAATGGACCCTTCAGCTCCACTCTACTCTCAGCTTTGTACATTTCAATCAGATTTCCCCTCAGCCTTCTCTATTTCAAGGAGAACAACCCCAGCCTGTCCAATCTTTCCTCATAGCTGCATTTTTCCAGTCCTCGCCACATCCTCATAAATCTCCTGTGTACCCTCTCTGGTGCAATTACATCCTTTCTGTAATGAGGTGAGCAGAACTGCACACAGTACTCAAGTTGTGTCCTAACCAATGAGTTATACAATTCCAGCATAACCTCCCTGCTCGTATATTCTATACCTCGGCTAATAAAGGAAAGGATTCCATATCTTCTTCCTTGGTAAAGACAGGTGGAAATTATTCATTTATTACCTCAGCTATACCCTCTGCCTCCATGTGCAAATCCCCTTTATGGTCCTGAGTCGGCCCCATTGTTCCTTTTACTACCCTTTTACTATTTAGATGCCGATAGAAAACTTTGGGATTTCCTTTAATGCTCGCCTCTTTTCATGCTCTCTCTTTGCTTCTCTTATTTTCTTTTTCACTTCCCCTCTGGACTTTCAATATTCAGCCTGTTTCTCAATAGTATTTTCTACCTGATGTCTGTTATATCAGGCATAAACTTGTCAACCTTTCGTGCGGCCTTCAAAGATCTGTCTGAATACACACCAAGTCTCTCTGTTACTGTCTCCTCATTTAAACAATACCAATTTGTTTCTGTTGCCTTCCCTTGCACTTCCTACCCAAATGTTTCACCTCACACTTCACTGTGTTAACTAATATTTGCCATCCACCTGCCCATTTCACCAGTCAGTCACTGTCCTCCTGAAGTGTGTTATTATCCTTCTCATTGCTTATTAACTTTTCTGCCTTTCCTGCCATCTGAAATATTTCTCATTATCACCTCTGTACACAAGCCCATTGCATTAACATGCAGCAACAGTGACCCTGGGGAACCCCACTGTGTACTTCCCTCCAGACTGAACAACAACCATTCTCCACTATTCTCTACTTTCTGTCACTGAGCTAATTTCCCGCATGCTGACATTGAAAATAAAAGAACAGACTTCCATTTATGAAACGCCTTTCGTGACCACTGCATGTTCCAAAGTGATTTACAACCAATGAATACTTCTTAAAGCGAAGTCACTCTTGTCATGTAGGAAACAAGCAGACAATTTCTGCACAGCAAGATCCCACAAGCAGAAATGTGATAATGATCAGATCTGTTTTTGTGATGTTGATTGAAGGAAACATTTTGACCAGGACAACGGGAATAATTCCCCTGCTCTGCTTCTACATAGTGCGATGGGATCTTTAACATCCACCTGAGAGGACAGACTGCAACTTGGTTTAAAGTTTCATTCGCTAGACTGCACCTCTGACAGTGCAACATACCCTCAGTACTGCACTGCAATGTCAGCATTGATTCTTGTGATCAAGTCCTGCAGTGACACTTGATCCTGGAAGCTTGTGACTGAAAGGGGAGAGAGCTACAAACTGAGCCAC
This sequence comes from Heterodontus francisci, assembly GCF_036365525.1. Taxonomy (NCBI): domain Eukaryota; kingdom Metazoa; phylum Chordata; class Chondrichthyes; order Heterodontiformes; family Heterodontidae; genus Heterodontus; species Heterodontus francisci. Next base: position 3,687,047 of record NW_027142342.1, read on the forward strand.
GGCTGATATTGGTCCTTTTATCCCATGTGTTTCTAATTCGGTAACATGGCTTTCATGTGGTACTTTATCAAACTCCTTGTGAAAGAATAGGAATATTGTGAAAGTCCAGGTGGGAACCATCATAGATTCATCGAATAGCACATACAGAATGAGGTCATTCGGCCCATCAAGTCTGTGCTGGCCCTTTCAAAGAGCAATCCAGTTAGTCCCACTCCCAGGCTCTTTCACTCTTCCTTGCATTTTTTCTCCTTCAGATATTTGTCCAATTCCCATTTGGGATCTACTATTGAATCTGTATCCATCAGCCTATCAGACATTGCATTCCAAATCCAAACCACTCAGAAACAAAAATCCTCATATCTGCTTCTTTTACCAATCGCCTTCAATCTGTGTCTCTTGGACATTGGAAATAGTTTCTCTTTATTTAATTTATCTAAATCCTTCCGAATGTTAAACACCTCAATCAAATCTCCTCTGAAAGATCTTTGCTCTAAGCAGAACAACCCCAGCTACATAACTGTAATCCCTCAAGCCTGGACAAATTCAAGTAAAACAGTTCTGTACCCTCTCCGAAGGCTTCATGTCCTTCCTAAAGTGTGGTTCCCAGTATTCGACACAAGACTCCAGGTGAAGCTGAACTAGTATTTTATATATGTTTCACATAATGTCCTTGCTTTTGTTCTTTTTGCCTCTATTTATAAACCCTAGGATCCCATACATTTATTAACTGTCAAGATAACCTTTCCTGCCACCTTCAAAGATTTGTACACAAACACCCCAGGTGTCTCTGTTATTTCGCCACCTTTATAGTTGTACCATTTAACTTGTATTGTCTCTCCTCATTCATCCTTTCAAAATGTATTACCTCACACATCTGCAATGTCAATTAAATATTGAGAAGATTGAAGCCATTGTTTTCTGTCTCTGCTCCAAACATTTCCGTGTTACACACTCCATCCCTCTCCTTTGTAAATGTTTGAGACTAAGCCAAACTGTTCACAGACTTAGTTACATAGTTAACCCTGAGATGTCTTGAGATGAGCTTCCTACCAAATATTCACACCATCACTAAAATGGCTTAACTCCACCCCCCCCCCCCCTCCCCGTGGAGTTGCTTTGCTGATAAAAGAGTAAATGAACGCAATAGTGAGGCAGGATATTAGCTCTGACGATGTCGAATATGTATGGGTAGAGCTGAGAAGCACTCAGGGGCAGAAAACGTTAGTGGGGGTTGTATATAGACCCCCAAACTGTAATGCTGAATTTGGGAATGGCATTGAACAGGAAATTAGAGACGCATGCGATAAAGGAACATCTGTAATTATTGGTTTCTTGAATCTGCATATAGATTGGGCAAATCAAATTGGTCAGAATACACTGTGGAGGAATTCCTGGGGAATATGCGGGATGGTTTTCGGGGCCAATTCTTTGAGGAACCAACTGGAGAACAGGCCATCCTAGACTTGTTATTGTGTAATGAGAGAGGAATAATTGACAATCTAGTAGTGCCAGATCCCTCGGGGATGAGCGACCATAATATGATAGAATTCTTCATCGCAATGGAGAGTGACCTAATTGATTCTGAGACTAGAGTCGTGAATCTTAATAAAGTAAGCTACGAAGGTATGAGGCATGAGTTGTCGATCATACATTGACAACTTAAAGAGATGACGGTGGAAAGGCAATGGCAAACATTCAAAGAGCACATTGATGAACTGCCACAATTGTTTACTCCTGTCTGGCGCAAAAGTAAAACGGAAAAGGCAACCAAATCATGGCTTACAAGGAAAATTAGAGATCGCATTAGATCCAAGGAAGAGGCAAATAAATTTCCCAGAAAAAAACAACAGACCTGAGGATTGGGAGCATTTTAAAACTCAGCAAAGGAGCACCAAGTGATTGATTGACAAGTGGAAAATGGAGCTCGAGAGTAAGCTTGCAGGGAACATAAAAACTGACTGTAAACGAATCTATAGGTATGTGAAGCGGAAAAGATTGGTGAAGACAAATGTTGGTCCGTTACAGTCAGAAACAGGGACATTTATTATGGAAAACAATTAAATGGCTGACCATTTAACTGAGAGAGGGGAATATGCAGCGACACCTGGGTGTTCTCGTACACCAGTCACTGAAGGTAAGCATGCAGATGCAACATTCGGTAGAAAAAGGTGAATGTTATGTTGACCTTTATCGCGAGAGGATTCGAGTACAGGAGCAGGGATGTTTTGCTGCAATTATACAGGGCGTTGGTGAGGCCGCACTTGTAATATTGTGGGTAGTTTTGGTCTCCTTATCGGAGGAAGGATGTTCTTGCTATAGAGGGAGTACAGTAGAGTTTTACCAGACTGATTCCTGGGATGGCGGGACTGACGTATGAGGAGTGATTGAGTCGGTTAGGACTATATTCACTGGAATTCAGAAGAGTGAGGAGGGATCTCATCGAAACCTATAACATTCTAACATGACTTGTCAGGGTAGATGCAGGAAGGATGTTCCTGATGTTGGGGGAGTCCAGAGCCAGGGGTCATAGTCTAAGGATACGGGGTAAAACTTTCAGTACTGAGATGAGGAGAAGTTTCTTCACCCAGAGAGGTGTAAGCCTGTGGAAATCTGTCATCACGCCCATATCCAAGGGGGATTGGAAGATTCTGGCCAGTGCCTCGGCTATTTCCACCATTCCCTCCCTCAGCGAACCTCATACATTCCATCCAGACTGGGTAAATGTTCAAATTTATTGTGGTACAAAAAATGTTGGATTGAAAAGGGTTAACTGAATCTGTTTGTTCCGTGACTGTAATTAATGTCAGTCTCCATGGACCCTAATTGTGTTTTCCATCTTCTATTAATAAGGGGCTTCTTTCAATGTGTTATTCCATAGTGTCAGTGGGAACATCAGCCCCGGCACTTACAGAGATCAGCTGCTCCAGAGAGATAGAGAGAGGATAGATCAGAATCTGAGAACAAAAGACTGGAATGTTACAACAATGGGTCAGAATCTGAGAACAATAGATTGGAATGTTACAACAATGGGTCAGAATCTGAGAACAATAGATTGGAATGTTACAACGGTGGACAGGAGTTTATCCTCGGTTATTTACTCTCTTTCTACATATTATGATTGGTACTCATTAAACGATCGTATCTATTTCACATTGAGGATTATTCAATTCATTTACTATCCCATTCTGGCAATTATTGGTGTCCCTGGTAAGTCTCTCTATCTAGCTATTAATTCTTTAAACCATGTTTAACTGCATTACTGCTCCTGTAATTTACTATGCCCTTCTTGCTGCTGTTGTATGCCTGGTGAATATCTTCAGCTATTAGCTCTATAAACCATTGTCAACTGTATTACAGTTCTTGTCATTTACTCTCTCTGCTACTTTTGCTGTCTCTGTTTCAGGCTGGGAGATCTGTAAACCCTGTTTCACTGAAATACTGTTCTGTAATGTAAATTTTGGGAAGACTGAAGCCAGTGTCATTGGTCTCCATCTCAAACTCCATCCCCTATCTGGGAAGCACATACTCCACCCTGCCCAATATCTGAGCTTGAACCAGACTGTTTACAACTTCTGTGTTACATTTAAACCTGAGATGAGTTCATCTCCATATTCTCAACAAAACCAAGTGTGCCTACTACCACCTCTGTGAAATCACCCATCTCCATTTCTGCCTCAGCCCATCTGCTGCATAAACCCTCATCCGTGTCACTGTTAAATCCACACTTGACTATTCCAATTCCATCTTGGTCACCCTCCCAGTTATAAACCTCCATAAACCACAGCCCATCCAGAACTCTGCTGCCTGTATCCTAACTCACACCAAATCCCGATCACCCATCACCCCTGTGCTCACTGATCTCCATTAGCTCCCAGTCTGGCAACACCTTAATTTTAATATTCTCATTCTTGTGTTTGAATCGCTCCATGGCCTCACCCCTCCATTTATTCACTTTCCCCTGTCCATTTCACATATTCCTGCAAATCGTTCGTCTTCACTCTTTTTACAGTTCTCCTTGTAAAGTGAATTTATTGCCCTCTGTATCTGTCCCGAGCCACGATTTTAGACTCTGCATCATGACTGCTGCTGACGGTACAGAATTGGGATCCATAAAGAGATGTGAATCGCACAGCTGGTTACTTCCGGTGCAGTCTGCACAATATCCCACGCTGGGCGGGGCTCCAGCCCAGTCGTATCATCTATGTGCTGTTAGCGTGGTCTTCACAGCAGGCCACTTCTACAGTGGCCTGCACAGTGTCCCAAACTGCGCAGGGCTCTCGCTCAATTGTACCTTGTATGTGTTGTTCCTTTGAGGGTGGATTTGAATGTGATGTCAATGTACCATAGCAGCAGCTTTGATGTACTTCTTTGAAACTTGGTCTGTACATGTTCACTGACCGCCTGTGAGTCACTCTCAGCTGAACATTCATTCAGCTGCACGAGGAACCCCCTCTAGTGTTATTTAAAAGGACCAGCATCCAACATACAGGTGAGGGGCTTTTGACTTACTTATGCTATTGTAAAGTTAGTGGAGGTGCTGTGGATGGTTTTCTGGAGGTTGTGTTGTGAATTGCTGCAGACAGGCAGGATGGACAGAGGATTTGGTGACCCAACTCTGGACGAGGTATGGGGACTGTAGGTACAGTGTCTCTGGGTCTGTAACATGACCAACAAATGGAGCAGAGGCAGCAGAGAGGGGAAACTCTGCAAAGAGAAAGGAGAGGGGGCCTTACCCACCCCGGGTTTTCTAAGAGCACTTTTCCTACCTACACCTAAACCAGGAGGTGACTCTGATTCAATAAGGAGGTGGTCACAGAGCACTGTTACTTCCTGTAACACAACCTGGAGCCTCAGACCAGGGTGAGGACGGAGCTGTCAGTGGCAGTTAAGGTCACAGATTAATTGACCTTCTGTGTATCTGGATCGTTCCTGGCTAGAGCAGGAGACATATCCAACATTGAGTCACAGAGAGTGATAGAGACATTTACAAGACAGAAGGAGGCCATGCGGCTCCTCCATGCCAGCTCTCTATTGAACAATCCAGTCAGTCCCACTCCCCCGCTCAATCCTCGTATCCCTTCAAGTTCATTTCCTTCAGGTGTCCATCCAGTTTCCTTTTGAAATCATTGATTGTCTTGGCTTCCACCACCCTCATGGGCAGTGAGTTCCAGCTCATTACCATCCACTGTGTAAAAAGGTTCTTCCTCATATTCCCCCTGCATCTCTGACCCAAAACCTTCCATCTGTGTCCCCATGTCCGTGTTTCATCAGTTAATGGGAATAGTTTTTCCTTGTCTATCTTATCTAAGTCTATCATAATCATGTACACCTCTATCAAATCTCTCTCAATCTCCTTTACACCTGGGAGAACAACTCCATCTTCTCCAAACTCACTTTGTAACTAAACTCCCATCCCTGGAATCATTCTGGTAAATCTCTTCTGCACCCTCTCAGGGACTTTCACATCCTTCCTCCAGTGTGGTGACCGGAACTGGACACAGTTCTCTCGTTGGGGTCTAACCAAAGCTTTATGAAGTTTCTGCATAACTTTCCTTATTTTGTATCTTTGCCTCTAATGATGAAGCCCAAGATCTGATATGATTTGCTAAACACCCTCCTAATATGTCCTGGCACCGTCAAAAATCAATGCATATGGAACCCCAGGTCCCTCTGTTTCGGCACAGTCTTTAGAACTGTGTCATTAAGTCTATGTTGCCTTCCTATTCCTTCTGACAAAATGGATCATCTCACACTCCTCTTTATTAAATTCTACCTGCCACTTCTCTTTCTATTCTGCTAACCTATCTGTATCATGTTGCAGGTGGTTTGTGACATCCTCCCTGTGGACCACACCTACAAGATTGCAATCATCAGAAAAAATGTAAATTCTACTCATTATTCCAAAATCCATGTCATTTATATGTAGCAAAGGAAAAGCACAGTGTTCCTCGCACTGACCATTGGGGAACATCACTGTCTCCCATCCTCCAGTCTGAAAAACATCCATTTAACACATTTCTCTTTTCTCTGTCATTTGGACTATTTTTGAACCAATTCGATGCTATTTCTGAGCTTCAATTTTATTAACCAAGCTTGTGTGTGGTTGTTCATCAAATAATTTCATAAAATCCATTTATACAACATCCAACACATTCCCTTCATCAACCTTCTCAGATTATCAAAATAAATTCAATTAGCTCAGTCAAGCAAGATCTGCCTTTTACAAATCCGTGCTGATAATCCTTAAATAACACAAACCTCTCGCCAAGTGTGTGTTGATTTTTCCCCTGATTATTGTTTCGAAAACATTACTCAACACTGATGTTAAACTAACTGACCAGTAGATGCTAGGCCTGTGTGTTGTACATTGATAATTCTGGGAGGTAAGGGTGAACATCTGTGTCATCATTTTCTCCCTCAGCAGGGAGAAGCAGGATGAGAGATCCCGTGGCTTTGTCAGGAGAGCGGGATTCCTGATGGTGTAGGTGTCTGCGCGGGGCCCCCATGTCAAGGGGGAGAGGTACAGGAACTGAAAGTACTCTCACTCCATGAATGTGTGTGTGAGCATGCCCAGTACATCATGTTGGTGAATGTCCACTATCCTGGCAGCAGCAAGGATACCTTCATTCTGAATCAGTCAGCCGGTCCCAATACTCCGGGGCTCCTTGCAGAACCAGAATGTGGCTTCTCGGAGGCAAAGGAAACCCCTCTAGACACAGCTCATGTTTCTACACCCCCAAAGCACATCCCACACCAACCAACCTCACACAATTAACATGGGTATAATGTGAGCAATAGAATCACCAGGAACATGGTGGAACAGACCATCGTTGTGATGAAGCAATGCTTCTGATGTCTGAACCGCTCAGGGGGATCCCTCCAGTACACACTGAAGCAGGTGTCCAAGTTCATGGTGTTCTGCTGCACCCTTCATATCATCACCATCATGAGGACACATGCATTGGCACCAGGAATCCGGAGGCTACCTCAGGAGGAGGAGGCAGGGAGGATATTTCCTGGATGCCTTCCAGCCGGACAGGTTGTCGGAGAGTCCCTGCTAAGATTTCGGGATCCAAAGGACAACTTTTCTTTCCCTCCATGGATGCCCCATTCTCCACCATTACAACCATCTGAGATGCCCCATCACAGTGTTATTACATCACAGAAGGAACTATTCAGCCCTTCCTGTCTGCACAGCCTCTCTGAATGAGCAATTCACCTAATCCCATTCCCTGTTTTCTTCCCGTAACCCTGCACATCCTTCCTTCTCATATACCAGTTTATTCAGCTTTAGCATGTTCATAGATGTGCTCACCACACTGTTGAAGAGCATGCAGGGAGAGAGGGAATGCGTGATCAGCAGGCATTCAAAAAGTATCAGGCAGGTCGTGCCGAAGACCCCAGAGTGCATCTCAGTCTCCAACAGATATTCAGTTCTGAATACTGAGGAAAGTGATGCTTCACCTGGGGAGAGCAGCCACAGCAAGTCCATGGCACCACGGGTGGCTAAGCTGCAGAGCGGGATACAGGGATGACTGGAAGAGCCATAGTGACAGGTGAGTCAATAGTCAGGGCAACAGACAGGCGTTTCTGTGGCCACAGACGTGAATCCAGGATGGTGTGCTGCCTCCCTGGTACCAGGGTCAAGGATCTCACTCAGCGACTGCAGAGCCTCTTGAAGGAGGAGGGGAACAGCCAGAAGTCGTGGTCCACATAGGAACCAACGACATAGGTAGAAAGAGGGATGTGGTCTTGCAGCCAGAATTTAGGGAGCTAGGGAAGAAATTAGCAAGCAGGACATCAAACATAGTCAAAAAGTAGAACTCTCCAGATTACTCCCAGTGGCAGGTGCAACTGAGTATAGAAATAGAAAGATAAGGCAGACGAATGTGTGGCTGGAAAGATGATGCAGGAGGGAGAGATTCATATTCCTGGGACACTGGGACCGGCTCTGGGGGAGATAGGACCTTTACAGGCAGGACGGGTTGCACGTGAACAGAGCCAGGACTGGGTTCCTTGCGGAATGTTTTGCTCGTACCGTTGGGGAGGGTTTAAACTAGTTTCGCAGGGGGAATTGGGACCTGAGGGTAGACTCAACTGGGACAAAATCAGAAATGAAAATGGAAGGTGGCAAATTAATGGATGAGTCAAGAAGACAGAGGAAATGAGGGTGAGAAAATGAAAAAAAGGTTTGGCAGTGTTCAAGGGTATCTATTTCAATGTATGGAGTGCTGCAAATAAAGCAGATGAGCTGAGTGCAAAGATAGACATGTGGCAGTATGATATCATAGTTATTACAGAAACATGGCTTAAGGAGGGACAGGAATGGCAGCTCAACGTTCCTGGTTACCGGGTTTTCAGACACAATAGGGAGGGGGTTAAGAAAGGAGGGGAATGGCAATTCTGGTCAAGGAATCATTTGCAGCTGTGAGGAGGGATGATATGTTGGAAGGTTCATCAAGTGAGGCCATATGGATTGAGCTAAGGAACCAAAAAGGGGCAATCTCACTGCTGGGAGAGTGATCTCGACAGCCAAATAGTCAGAGGTTGATAGAGGAGCAGATAAGTAGGCAAGTCTCTGAGAAGTGCAAGAACAATAGGGCAGTAATAGTAGGGTATTTTAATCACCCCGATGTTAACGAGGATAGTTTTAGTATGAAAAGAATTGAGGGAGCAGAATTCTTGAGGTGCATTCAGGACAACATTTTTGTCCAGCATGCAGAAAGTCCAACAGGAGAGGGTGCAGTTTTAGACTTTGTTTTAGGAAATGACGATGGGCAGGTGGATGGAGTGTCAGGGGAGAGCATTTTGGTGGGAGTGATCATAATTCAAACAGTTATAACATAACTATGGAAACGTACAGACATAGAATAGGAGTTAGAGTTCTCAATTGGGGCAAGGCCAATTTTACTAAACCGAGGAGCGAAAGTGGACTGGAAACAGCGAACTGAAGGTAACTCAGTCTCAGAGCACTGGGAGGCATTCAAAGTGGAGATTCAAGGGGTTCAGGGTAAACATGTTCCCACAAAGGAAAAGAGTGAGGCGGCCAAATCTAGAGTCCCATGGATGTCAAGGATCCTATATGGTAAGATAAGACAGCAAAGGAAAGCACTGAGAACTCAATACTACAGAAAGTTGAGAGGAGATTAGAAAGTTGAAACACGAAAGAGGTGAGTTTATTATTCTTAACAATATAAAACACATCCACACGAGAATCACACAGAAATAGATTACAGAGTGAGATGTAAATTTATGGTTGGATTGGAGTCCAGAATAAATATAAAAATAAAATACCCATTCTGTGAGTTTGGACGATTCGGAAGTCTTCTGGCTGAAGTTGTATTCTTGAAGTCTTTGGCTATTGGAAGTGTCCTTTGTGGCTGGCCCACATGGCTCAGAGATTTCTTGGAGGCAGACTTGTAGGTGTCTTCCTTTCCCTGATGTCTCTGTCTGTAGTAATCTATAGACCTGGAGGGACCACAGTCGGATGTGATTTTCAAAATTGTGATGTTATCTGAAGAGAGAGAAGGGACACAACCCTTCTGCTTCTGCACAATTTGAACCACTCTCTTGTCTGTCTTTGTCCAGCAGAAACTAACAGCTTTCACAGAGATGGGCAGAAGGTCTCATGACTGCGTCACTGTATTCTCTAGACCCTTATAATGAGATTCAAGGTTGGAAACTTCTATCTCCCCAGGGTTCAGGATACCAGTACTTACACTTGTAGGAGTTTGCTCTTTCAAAGTCAGTGTGTCAGGGTGGCCTTGTATACCATGTTAATGATTGTAAGCTTAGGTAATTCAATCGCTAGAACAAGCCAGTAATTTGGGTCCAGGCTCATCAGACGTGTCTCCTGTTGTAGGCCTTGGAAAGTGAAAAAGTATTTCAGATGCCAATTGCGGTGGCCATCTTGGCTGCCTGTTTTTTCAAGTTTAACTGTCGGATTTTTCCATTAAATGTTTAGTGTAAGTTTCCAATCTATGAATTAAAATTGCTCATTTGGCATATTGTGTTATCTTGACACTGCAAATGTGATAATAGGAGCATTTCATTGCAGAATTGTGGGAAGAAATAGACGGAAACACACATTTATTCCCAATAATCACTTCTCAAATTCACACATTAACCTTAGAATTACTGCAGCTGACATTTTCTGTTCCAGTTGTGCTGATTTAATTGTGTTGGAGTTTTTTTCTGGGATGGTTATGTGTCGGGTTCGACCCTGGACAATGCATCAACAGCTACTATATATTTTTTATCTCTCCTGCAATGAAGCTTTAACCATTCAGGTTCCTGCACCTTGATAATCTTTCTCCCTAAACGGACAGTGAGTAATAACTTGTTTCTTTCACCCCTGTGAGGTGTCTGAGATTTCCTCTGGGCCTTTGTTCTTGCTGAGTACTGCTTTGAAATTGTTGGGTTTGATTAGATTTGGGTTTGGGACCTGATCATTGGGTTCTTCAGTGGGTAGATCCACACTGACCTTACTTTTCGCTTTCTGGTGAGGTACACAAGTGCTGTTTACTTGAGGGTATTTTCCCTTCACTTTTCCCTTTACTATGGGGCGGATCTTTTTTTCTAATCTGCCCTTTATCCTCTGGGATATTAGTGCTCGCAGATGTCTGTCCAGCTTTCACTGCATTCTCCTGCGGCACTTCGACTAAGTAAGGCATCTCACTCACCATTGGCATGCATTTTTGGGAACTTTCCTTGTCCTTGCATGTTTGTGTAAATGCTGTTCGCAGCCTTTTTAGGGTGCCTCTTGGACCTGTATTTAAGGAGGAGAGTGTGGGGATGCATTTATCTAACATTTCAGGGTTCACTAATCGGAGAATAGGAAATTTCAGTTGGTATTCCTCCTGGCCCTCCTCTAACCTGTCCTCACGATTCTTTTCAATCCTTCCCTCCTGACCGTCTGACAGATCTGCAGTTGTCTGTCCCCTCCACAGCCTTTACTTTTTTTTCCTTTGGTCTGTGGTGTCAATTAAATAATTTACCCGCTATTCCTTTTGCCACTCGATATGGACCACTGAACCGGGATTTCAGGGATTCTCCCTGCATTGGGAGTAGTAACAATACATGGTCTCTTGGCTGAAATGTTCTAACCTTGACATTTCTTTATGTTTACATTTTCACAGCTGCCTGGGAGATCTTTAGTTGTTCCTGCGGCACGACACAGGCTCCCGTGAACCACTCCCAGAGCATGGAAATGTAGTCTAACACGGAAGCCTCATTCCTCTGTCCCCAAAACTTCTCCTTGATTAATTTAAGAGGAACTCTCATATCGTGTCCAAAAACTAATTCAAAGAGACTAAAGCCAGTGGAATCATTGGTTAAGTCCCTGATAGGCAACAGGAGAAATCCCAGCCCTATGTCCCAGTCATGGGGTTTCTCATAGCAGTATGGCCTGATCATTGTTTTAGGGTCTGGTGGTACCGCTCCAGAGCCCCTTGTGACTGTGGTTGGTAAGCCTTGGACTTTAGCTGGGTTATGTCCAGATTACCCATGACCTTTTCAAAAGGATTAGACATAAAATGTTTGCCCTGGTCCATCTGGATCTCAGCAAGCAGCCCATATCGGTTATAGAATTGGGTTAGCCCCTCCACTACTACCTTGGCAGAGATAGTTCTTCCGGAGAATGATCTCTGGGAATCGGGTCACCACATCCATAATGGTGAGAAGATACTGGTAATCCCTCTATTGTTTTCAGTAGGTGTCCCACACAATCCACCAACACTCTGCTGAATGGTTCCTGTTGGAGAAATACAGATTATGCCAAAATTATTGAACAAATTCTCCGGACTCAGACTTTGAGAATAAACACTTTATTGCTTGATATCATGGGGCGCACACCTTACCTAAAGGCGGTCCAGTGCCACTCCATTGAACAAAGGAAATCCACAACGGATATACAGTTACTCAGTCCATCCCAGCTGGACATAATCCAATCATAACGGTTATTGATTACATACATTATACATATTACCAATTAGATTACTCATTAGGCATCATGTGGTTACGTGATCAGCTCGTGCAAGCCCCCTGATCATCTTGTGATGTTCCCAGACCCCCTTATCAACTATCCTTGAGTCTTCACAATGAATCCTTCTACCTTTATCAAGCTTGCATTCCTGATTGCTTCGTGCAGTCTGCAGTTACACAAAACTGCTGTCTTATGCACTGATATGGGGGCCCTCCTTGGTCAGGCTAATTGGCTGTGCTAAGCAGTACCTTGCTCAAGGCTGCAAGCTAACTAACTTGTCCCACAATGCCTTGGGTAAATACTCCATTCTGTAACAATATGTGGCTATACTTTCAACTTGTATATGAGTGTATAAATATATTCACTCGGATTATATTAATCTACTTACTCAAATAACAGTTCAGCATAACTGCTCCCACAGTTCCCCAAAAGCTGGTATGGGAATTAGGGGTGAAGGTTTTACTGCAGACTGAGGCTTCCCCACAACCTGGCACGTCTGACCAGTTTTACAGAACTCTACCACATCTTTGTGGAGTTGTGGCCAGTCAGAATGCTGTCTTATGTCGGCTTCGATTTTTCATACACCGACATGTCCAGCCATTGGATGTTCGTGGGCCATTCTTAATATTTCTTTAAGGTACCTCAGCGGCACCACTGTCTGGTGAACCACTGTCCTCTGTTCATCCGCAGGTCTGATGAGGAGATCTACACTTCCTCATCAGCACCTCATTCTTTAAATAGTAGCACTCTGCAACTCCCTCTGCTTCAGTTTTTTTCAGTCGGGTCATCCATCTGCAGTGTCAGTTCAAGGGATTGTTTGGCCATTGACCGAGTCACCACACTATCAGGGAGAATGTCAGGGCCCTTCTCCTGTAACTGCTCTTTCTCCCTGACCTCTTTTTATTTCTCGAGAACTACTGGGGAAGCTGCACCTTTCCCTCTGTCAGATTATTACCTGGGATTAGGTCGATCTATCCACCGGTAAACTAGGTACAATCTCCATGGTTAGCGGTCCTGAAACTAGGTCACACTCCAACTGCACCCGATATAAAAGTATGGACATATACCATCTTCTGATACCATTCACTAACACTCTAGCATTCACTGCACGCTCGGAGGAAGGTCATGCCTTTTCCCAGCAAAAGGGATTGGGTCGCCCCTGTATCCCTCAGTATGACTATGGGCTTGCCTGCGTCATTGGAGGGGTATAGGGACACTTTTCCTTGGGATACAAATTCCAGGTAACTCTCGGTGATTTTGTTAAGTTTTCCCGCTCTCTCTGTGGTAGGTTTACTGGGTCTGACTGCCGCAGTTAGAGGCACAGTCTGATCTGCCGTGCTTTCCATTGGGGCCCCTTTTCCAGCACTGATCTGGTGGACTCTGATTAATCCTACAGGTTTTCCCCGTCATTTCCATCATTCAGCTCGACGGTGAGCGGCCTTATTACAGTGGAAACATACAGATTTTCGGCCATTACTCCTGGTCTCAGTACCGTCCTATTTGGCTTGAGGATGGGCCCCCGTGTGTCCAGCTTTTCCTTCTAGCCCATGGCTAGCCGGGATCCAATCACCCTCCTTTTATTCTCTGGTCTTCGGGGAGACAAGGGAAGTGTTTCCCTTTGGTGTTAAGGCCTTGTGTACAAGAGAAAATTCATCAGCCTGCAAAGCAACCAGCCTGGCTCTTTCAACCTCTTGCCCCTCTTTGTGGGTTTTAATGGGAGGGAGAGCGAGTTTTTGAACTCCTCGAGAACGATCTGAGGTCTACATATGTGGGCTCTATCTTGAGTGTCAATATCTACTGGTCAAAAGAAAACATAAAAACAGACTGTAAAATCTTCTATAGATACATAAAAAGGAAACGTTTGGTTAAGACAAATGTGGGTCCATTGCGGCAAAGTCAGGAGAATTTATAATGGGGAACAGAGAAACGGCAGAGAAGCGAAATGATTATCTTGTGTCTGTCCTAACTGAGGGAGATACAAGAAATCTCCCAGAATTAGAGATCCAAGGGACTCGGGAGAATGAGGACGTGAAGGAAATTAGTATTAGTAAGAAGGCTGCATTGGAGAAAATAATGGGGCTGAAGGTTGACAAGTCCCCAGGATATGATATCCTGCATCGCAGAGTGTTGAAAGAGATAACTATGGAGATAGTGGGTTCATTGATGATCATCTTTCAAAATTCTAGAGTCCACCGCGGTTCCTGCAGTTTGGAAGGTAGCAAATGTCACTCCACTATTAACGAAAGGAGGGAGAAAGAAAACCGGAAATTAAGGATCTGTTAGCCTTACATCAGTCGTTGGTAAAAAGCTGGAATCTATTCCAAAGGATGTGATAAATGGACACTTGGATAATAATGATCTGATTGGGCATAGTCAACATGGATTTATGAATGGGAAATCATTCTTGACGAACCTGTTGGAGTTTTTATTGAGGATGTTACTATCCGAATTGGTAAAGGGGAGTCCGTGGACGTGGTATGCTTGGATTTTCCGAAGGCTTTCGATAAAGTATCCCACAAGAGATCGGTTAACAAAATTAAAGCACATGGAATATGGGATAATATATGTGTATGCATTAAGGATTGGTTAACAGGCAGAAAGCAGAGAGTAGGAATAAATGGCGCATTCTTGCGTTAGCCAGCTGCGACTAGTGGGGTGCTGCAGGGATCAATGCTTGGGCCCAAGCTGTTCACAACATATATCAATGATTTGGATATGAGGACAAACGTAATATTTCCAAGTTCACAGATGATACCAAAATAAGTGCGAATGCATGCTGTGAGGAAGATGCAAAGCGGTTTCAAGGGAATTTGGACAGACTTAGTGAGTGGGCAAGAACATGGCAGAGGCAATATAAAGTGGACAAATGTGAGGTTATCCACTTTGGTAGGAGGAACAGATGTGCAGAGCATTTCTTAAATGGTAAGAGATTGGAAAGTGTAGATGTACAAAGGGACCAGGGTATCCTTGTCAATAAGTCACTGAAAGCTAACATGCAGGTGCAGCAAGCAATTAGGAAGGCTAATGGTATGTTAGCCTTTATCACAAGAGGACTTGTGTACAGGAGTAGTGAAGTCTTGCTTCAATTGTATAGAACCTTGGTTTGACCACACCTGGAGTGCTGTGTGCAGTTTTGGTCCCCTTACCTCAGGAAGGATATTATTGCCGTAGAGGGAGTGCAACGAAGATTCACCAGACTTGTTCCTGGGATGGCGGGACTGTCCTGTGAAGAGAGAGTGGGGAAACTGGGCCTGTATTCTCTCATGTTTCAAAGACTGAGAGGTCATAGAACATAGAACAGTACAGCACAGTACAGGCCCTTCGACCCACGGTGTTGTGCCGAACCATTAACCTACTCAAGATCTAAGTACCTACCTATGCTTCATTCTACTATCGCCCATGTACCTAGCCAAGAGTCGCTTAAATGCCCCTAATGTATCTGCTTCTACTACCACCGCTGGCAGCGCATTCCACGCACCCACCATGATCTCATTGAAACCTACATAATACTGAAATGGCTAGACCGGGTAGATGCTGGTAAAATGTTTCCTCTGGTTGGGGAGTCTAGAACCAGCAGATACAATTTTAAAATAATAGAGAAGCCAGTTAGGACAGAGATGAGGGGAAATTTCTTTACTCAGAAGGTTGTGATCTTTGGAATTCTCT
Source organism: Heterodontus francisci (assembly GCF_036365525.1). Lineage (NCBI taxonomy): Eukaryota > Metazoa > Chordata > Chondrichthyes > Heterodontiformes > Heterodontidae > Heterodontus > Heterodontus francisci. Next base: position 3,702,696 of record NW_027142342.1, read on the forward strand.
ACCCCAGAGGGCTGTGGAATCTCAGTCATTGTGTATGTTTAAAGTGGAGATTGACAGTTTTCTAAATACCAGTGACATAATAGGATATGGGGATATTGTGGGAAAAAGGCATTGAAGTGGATGATCAGCCATTATGATATTGAATGGCGGGCCAGGCTCGATGGGCTGAATGTCCTACTCCAGCTCCTATGTTCCGAAGCTGCTTACCTCTTTCAAACTCGAGGTAAGTTTAGTCAAGCCGATTTCGAAGGGTTCAGAATTTCTGCTGGTACACCTCTGGTACTATCTCGTATGTACCCAGGATAGCATTTTTAGTCATCACAAAATCTGATGAACTTTCATCTGGAAACAGTGAATAAACCTTTTCCTGTTAATTTATTTTGCAAAAACAGTGTCCTTCTCTCTGTGGGCTATTTCAGCTGCTTTGCAAGTTTTTCAAAAGTGACAAAAAATTCTGCCATCCTCCTCATTGAACTTTCTCATGAACTGGGAGATCTTTAAGAGCTCGGCGCATGGTCCTGATCTCGGGGTAGCTCCCTCACTAGCTGTGCCTTCACTGGGCGTATTGGGTCTTCCTCTAGTTGTTTGAGCCACCTCAACTCCCTTTCTTCCTTCTCCTTCTGGAATACTCTTACTTTTTCCCTATCACTTTGCTCTTTCTCGCTCTCTCTGGAATTCTAATTCTAGTCTGTTCTGTTCTAGTTTTACCATAGCTAACATTACTCTATCTGTTAGTAATTCTAACCCTGTGTGAGTCTTCAGCTTCAAGTGAGAAATGGTTGCACACGGGTCTTAGGATTTCGGGTTTCCGAGCTTTTGGACGGCGAGTAACCCCTAACTGTCCAGCCACATTACTCAACTTTCCACAGATGCTGCCAGACCTGCTGAGTGAATCCAGCATTTCTTGTTTTTGTTTCAGATTTCCAGCATCCGCAGTATTTTGCTTTTAATTTGTTACTCAACTTTTCAACTGATAGGATGTTAACCTGTACCGAGTTACTTTACTCTGTATGTAACTCCTTTATTGCAAATGGAACTCCTTTATTCAAAAAGACAGGGAGACAGAAAGCAGGAAGCTCCAGGCTAGTTAGCTTTATATCTGTCTTGCAGAAAATGTGAGACGTTATTATTAAAGACGTAATAGCAGACACTTAGAAAAATCAGATAATCAGGCAGAGTCAACATGGTTTTCTGAAAAGGAAATCATGTTTAACAAAAGTTATTCGATTTCTTTGAAGAAGTAGCATGTGCTGTGGAGAAAGGGAACCAGGTGGATGTACTGTACTTAGAGTTCAAGAATGCATTTGATAAGGTGTCACATCAAACGTTATTGCTCATGGTGTAGGGGGTAACATATTGGCATGGATAGAAGAATTGCTAGCTCACAGGAAACAGAAGGTAGGCATAAATGGGTCATTTTCTGGTTGGCAAGGTGTAATGAGTGGTGTGACACAGGAATCAATGTTGGGGCCTCAACTTTTTACAATTTATAGAAATGACTTGGATGAATGGACCAAAGGTATGGTTGCTAAAATTGCTGATGACACAAAGTTAGGCAGTAAAGTAAGTTGTGAAGAGGACATCAGGAGGTTAAAAATGGAATATAGATAGGTGAAGTCAGCGGGCAAAGATCTGGCAAATGGAGTACAATGTGGAAAAATGTGAAATTGTCTATTTTGGCAGGAAGAATAAAAAAGAATCATATTATCTAAATGGTGAGAGATTGCAGAGCTCAGAGATGCAGAGGGATCTGGGTGTTCTACTGCATGAATCGCAAGAGGTTAGTATGCAGGTACAGCACGTTATTAGGAAAGCTAATAGAATGTTATCGATTATCATGAGGGGAATTGAATACAAAAGTAGGGAGATTATGCTTTAGCTGTACAGGGCATTGGTGAGACCACATCTGGAGTACTGTGTACAGTACTGGTCTCCTTATTTAAGGAATGATGTAAGTGCATTGTAAGCAGTTCAGAAAAGGTTGACGAGTCTAATACTTGGATTGGGTGGATTGTCTTAGGAGGAAGGATTGGACAGGCTAGGATTGTATCTGCTGCAGTTTAGAAGAGTAAGAGGCGACTTGACTGGAACATATACGATCATGAGGGGTCTTGACAGGGTGCATGTGGAAAAGGATGTTACCCATTGTGAGAGAATCTAGAGCTAGGGGTCACTATTTAAAAATAAGGAGTCGCCCATTTAAAACAGGAAAGAGGAGAATTTCTTTCTGTCAGAGGGTTGTGAGATTTTGGAATTCTCTTCCTTAAAAGGCAGTAGAAGCAGAGTCTTTAAATATTTTAAAGCAGAGGTAGATAGATTTTTGATAAACAAGGGGGTAACAGGTTATCAGAGGTAGGTGAGAAGTTAAAGTTGAGGTTAAAATCAGATTAGCGATGATCTTATTAAATGGCAAGGCAGGCTTGAGGGGCCGAGTGGCCTACTCCTGCTCTTAATTCGTATGTTCACGTGTTCGTTTGCGCTGGCTTCGGAGGGTACTGTCTTCGAATGTGGATATCTTAGTGCTCTAGCAGTGGAAAACACAATAAAACTGCTTTGAAATTTGTAATTGTTTTCTCAGGATCAGTTGTTTTTGCCACTTCTCTGGCCAAAGGAGGGGTACCAGAGGACTGGTGGACAGCGAATGTGGTACCATATTCAAGAAGGGTAGCAGGGATATACCAGGTAATTACTGGCCAGTGAGTCTAACATCAGTGGTTGGGAAACTATTGGAAAAAAATCTGAAGGACAGGATTAATCTCCACTTGGAGAGGCAGAGATTAATCAGGGATAGTCAGCATGTCTTTGTCAGGGGGAGATCGTGTCTAAAAAACTTGCTTGAATTTTCGAGGAGGTGACTAGATGTGTCAATGAGGATAAAGCAGTTCATGTAGTCTACATGAACCTCAGTAAGGCTTTTGATAACGTCCCGCATGGGAGATTGGTTAAGAAGGTAAGAGACCATGGGATCCAGGGTAATTTGGCAAATTGGATCCAAAATTGGCTTAGTGGCTAGAGGCAGAGGGTGATGGTTGAGCGCTGTTTTTGCGAGTGGAAGCCTGTGACCAGTGGTGTACCACCGGGATCGGTGCTGGGACCCTTGCTGTTTGTAGTATGCATCAATGATTTAGACGTGAATATAGGAGGCATGATCAGTAAGTTCGCAGATGACACGAAAATTGACGGTGTTGAAAATAGTGAGGAGGGAAGCCTTAGATAACAGGACGATATAGATGGGCTATTAAGATGGGCAAACAGTGGCAAATGGAATTTAATCCTGAGAAATGTGAGATGATGCATTTTGGGAGGAATAGCAGGGCAAGGGAATATACGATGCAAGGGAGGACCCCTGGAAGTACAGAGGGTCAGAAGGACCATGGTGTACTTGTCTATAGATTACTGAAAGCAGCAGTACAAGGAGATAAGGTGGTTAGGAAGGCATATGGGACACGTGCCTTGATTGGCCAAGTTATAGAATGTAAGAGCAGGGAGGCTATGATGGAGCTGGAAAATCGCTGGTGAGGGCACAGCTGGAGTACTGTGTACACATCTGGTCACCACACTATAGGAAGGATGTGATTGCACTGGGGAGGCTGCAGAGGAGATTCACCAGGATGTTGCCTGGGCTGGAGAATTTCAGCTATGAAGAGAGACTGGATAGGCTCGAGTTGTTTTCCTTAGCGCAGAGATGGCTGACTGGGGACCTGACTGAGGTGCACAAAATTATAAGGACTGAGATAGGAAGAAACCTTTTCCCTTATCAGAAGTGTCAATAACTAGGGGGGCAAAGACTGAAATTAAGGGGCAGGAGGTATAAAGAAAATTTGAGGAAAAATTATTTTCACCCAGAGGGTGGTTGGAATCTGGAACACATGCCTGAAGGGGTGAAGGTCAGGAAGCCTCACAACAACGTTTAAGATGTATTTAGATGAGCATTTGGAACGCCATACCGTACAAGATTACGGGCCAAGTGCTGGAAAATGGGATTAGAATAGATAGGCCTGATGGCGGGCGTGGACACGGTGGGCCAATGGGACAGTTTCTATGATGTGTAACCCTGTGACTCCAATTTCTCGTTTGTTGTTGGGTTATGGTCACTGGAACTTCCAGATGTCTGTCGAAAGCAGATGAGGATGGGTCCCAGTCTCCCCATTTGTCTTCGTGTTTATTTGATCACAACAAGGTTTATTCATTTTTAACAGTGGACGTGCTTAACACCTCAGTGATTGTTTGTTGTGATCGTGAAAGAACCAATCAGACAGGTTTTCTTGAGATTAAACCAGAAGTAAGTTTATTACATTTCAAAATTTTAATTGAATCTAAATAAAATAATTAAAATATACTGCATTCACGCAGACACTGACACGAGAACCACACACAAATAAATTAGAATGAGAAATAAATTGTGGTTGGATATGAATCCGGAATAATTCTTTAAAAAACAAGGTCTGTGAGGTTGGATGATTCTGTGGTCTGTGCGTTTGGCACCCTTAGTTATGAGTTTCATGTCATCTGAAAGACATGAAATTATGTTTTTATTTACATAAAGGTCTATGTCATTCATATATCTATTTGTATGTCAGGAACAGCGCTAGTTCCAATACGGACCCCTGAGACACAATACTGTATACTCCCCCTCCCCCAGTCTGAACAATGTCTGTTCACCACTTCTCTCTGCTTTCTGTCCATGAGTCAGTGTCATATCCACACTATCACTGTCACATTAATCCATGTGTTCCATCTTTCATAACAAGTCAACGAAATGTCATTTGATCACAGGCCTTTTGAAAGTCCATATACATAAGACAAAACACATTATCCTCATCAACACTCACAGTTATGTCATCAACTAACTTGATTAAGATTATCAGACATGATTTTCCATTACCCTATCAGTGCTGAATGTCAAAGAACAAACAAATAACAGTACAGCACAGGAACAGGCCATTCAGCCCTCCAAGCCTGCTCCGATCACGATGCCTGCCTAAACTAAAACCTTCTGCACTTCCGGGGTCCGGATCCCTCTATACCCATCTTATTCACGTATTTGTCTAGATGCCTCTTAAACGTCTCTACGGTAACTGCTTCCAACACCTCCCCCGGCAACAGGTTCCAGGCAGTCACCTTTTCATCTTTTGGGCCTCCTTATCTCGAGAGACAATGGATACACGCCTGGAGGTGGTCAGTGGTTTGTGAAGCAGCGCCTGGAGTGGCTATAAAGGCCAATTCTGGAGTGACAGGCTCTTCCACAGGTGCTGCAGAGAAATTTGTTTGTTGGGGCTGTTGCACAGTTGGCTCTCCCCTTGCGCCTCTGTCTTTTTTCCTGCCAACTACTAAGAGGCAGTCACCACCCTCTACGTAAAGAACTTGCCTCGCACATCCCCTCTGAACTTTGCCCCTCTCACCTTAAACCTATGTCCCCAAAAACTGACTCTTCCACCCTGGGAAAAAGCTTGTAACTATCCACTCTGTCCATGCCGCTCATAACATTGTAAACCTCTATCATGTCGCCCCTCCACCTCCGTCGTTCCAGTGAAAACATTCCGAGTTTATCCAACCTCCTCTCATAGCTAATACCCTCCAGACCAGGCAACATCCTGGTAAACCTCTTCTGTACCCTCTCCAAAGCCTCCACGTGCTTCTGGTAGTGTGGCGACCAGAATTGCATGCAATATTGTAAGTGTGGCCTAACTATATTTCTGTACAGCTGCAGCATGACTTGCCTATTTTTATACTCTATGCCGCGACCGATGAAGGCAAGCATGCCATATGCCTTCTTGACTACCTTATCCACCTGCGTTGCCACTTTCAGTCACCTGTGGATCTGTACGCCCAGATCTCTCTGCCTGTCAATACTCCTAAGCGTTCTGCCAATTACTGTAAACTTCCCAACTGCATTAGACCTTCCAAAATGCATTACCTCACATTTTTCCGGATTAAACTCCATCTGTCATTTCGCCACCCAAGTCGCCAACCGATCTATATCCTGTTGTATCCTCTCACAATCCTCATCACTGTCCGCAACTCCACATACCTTTGTGTCGTACTTATCAGACCAGCTACATTTTCCTCCAAATCATTTATATATACTACAAACAGCAAAGGTCCCAGCACTGATCCCTGTGGAACACCACTAGTCACATCCCTCCATTCAGAAAAGCACCCTTCCACTGCTACCCTCTGTCTTCTATGACTGAGCCAGATCTGTATCCATCTTGCCAGCTCCCCTCTGATCCCATGTGACTTCACATTTTTTATCAGTCTGCCATCTTGTCAAAGGCTTTACTGAAGTCCATATAGATAACATCCAATGCCCTTCCTTCATCAAATATCTTCGTCACTTCCTCAAAAACTCAATGAAATTAGTGAGATCCGACCTCCCCTTCACAGAACCATGCTGCCTCTCGCTAACACGTCCATTAGTTTCCAAATGGGAGTAAATCCTGCCCCGAAGACCCTCTCTAATAATTTCCCTACCACTGACGTAAGGCTCACCGGCCGATAATTTCCTGGATTATCCTTGCTACCCTTCTTAAACAAAGGAACAACAGTGGCTATTCTCCAGTTCTCTGGGACCTCACCTGCCACCAATGAGGATGCAAAGATTACTGTCAAGGCCCCAGCAATTTCTTCCCTTGCCTCCCTCAGTATTCTGGGTTAGATCCCATCAGGCCCTGGGGACTTATCTACCTTAATGCTTTGCAAGACACCCAACGCCTCCTCCTTTTTTATAATGAGATGACTGAGACTATCTACACTCCCTTCCCTAGGCTCATCATCCAGCAAGTCCTTCTCCTTGGTGAATACTGATGCAAAGTACTGATTTCGTACACCGCCCATTTCCTCTGGCTCCATACGTAGAATTCCCTTCTCTGTCCTTGAGTGGGCCAACCCTTTCCCTGGTTACCCTCTTGCTCTTTATATACGTATAAAAAGCCTTGGGATTTTCCTTAATCCTGTTTGCCAATGACTTCATATAAACCCTTTTCGCCCTCCTGAATCCTTGCTTAAGTTCTTTCCTACTGTCGTTATATTCCTCAAACGATTCGTCTGTTCCTAGCCTTCCAGCCCTTACAAATGCTTCCTTTTTCTTTTTGACTAGACTCACAATATCCCGCGTTATCCAAGGTTCCAGAAACTTGCCAAACTTATCGCTCTTCTTCACAGGGACATCCTGGTCCTTGATTCAAATCAACTGACGCTTGAAGACTCCCATATGTCAGATGTTGATTTACCCTCAAACAGCCACCCCCAATCTAAATTCTTCAGTTCCTGCCTAATATTGTTATAATTAGCCTTCCCCCAATTTAGCACCTTCACCCGAGGACTACTCTTATCCTGATCCACAAGTACCTTAAAACTTATGGAATTATGGTCACTGTTCCGGAAATGCTCCCCGACTGAAACTTCGACCACCTGGCCGGGCTCATTCTCCAATACCAGGTCCAGTACGGCCCCATCCCTAGTTGGACTATCTACGTATTGTTTCAAGAAGCCCTCCTGGATGCTCCTCGCAAGTTCTGCCCCATCCAAGCCCCGAGCACTAAGTGAGTCCCAGTCAATATTGGGGAAGTTAAAATCACCCACCACTGCAACCTTTACATCTTTCCAAAATCTGTCTACATATCTGCTCCTCTACCTTCAACTGGCTGTTGGGAGGCCTGTAGTAAACCTCCAACATCGTGACTGTACCCTTTTTATTCCTGAGCTCCACCCATATTGCCTCGCAGCATGCCCCCTCCGAGGTGTCCTCCTGCAGTACAGCTGTGATATTCTCCTTAACCAGTAATGCAACTCACCCACCCCTTTTACACCCCGTATATCCCGCCTAACGCTTCTAAAGCCTGGAGCATTTAGCTGCCAATCCTGCCCTTCCCTCAACCAATTCTCTGTAATAGCAACAACATCAGATTTACAAGTACTAATCCAAGCTCTAAGTTCATCTGCCTTACCTGTTATACTTCTCGCATTGAAACAAATGTACTTCAGACCGCCAGTCCCGCTGTGCTCCGCAACATCTCCCTGCCTGCTCTTCCTCTTCGTCTTACTGGCCTTATTTACTTGTTCCCCCTCATTTATTTCACTTTCTGTCCTTCTGCACTGCTTCCCACCCCCTGCCACACTAGTTTAAAGCCTCCCGAGGGACGCTAGCAAACCTCGCAGCCAGGATATTTGTGCCCCTCCAGTTTAGATGCAACCCGTCCTTCTTGTAAAGGTCCCATCTGTCCCAGAAGAGATCCCAATCGTCTCGATATCAGAAACCCTCCCTTCTACACCAGCCATTCAGCCACGTGTTTAACTGCACCATATTCCTATTTCTATCCTCACTGGCACGTGTTATTTATTATACCCTGTTTTCCCAAGCAAGATATCTATTTGCACTGGGCTACGGCCTCTAGAAATTACCAAACACCAACATACACTGACTGGTCGGTAGTTATAGGGTTTATCGAATCTCTCCTTTTGGAAAAAGGGTGTGACATTTATAGCCTTCCAGTCCTCTGACAACTCTTTCATATCTAAGGAGGATTGTAAGATTCTGGCCAGTGCCCCTGCTATGTCCACCATTCTTTCAATCAACAAACCTCATATATCCTATCTAAACTGGGTAAATCTTTTACTTTATTGTGGTACAAAAAGTGTTGGATTGAAAGCGGTTGACTGAACCTGTTTGTTCAGTGACTGTAATTAATGTCAGTCACTATGGACACTAATTACATCACTGGAGGGTTTCCCTCTTCTATTAATAATGGGCTCCATTCAAAGTGCTATCCCATAGTTTCAGTTGGAGCATCAACCCTGACACGAAGAGGGATCCGTGGCTGCAGTGAGATGGAGAGGATAGATCAGATTCTGATAACAATGAATTGGAATCTTACAACAATGGGTCAGAATCTGAGAACAATAGATTGGAATGTTACAACAATGGGTCAGAATCTGAGAACAATAGATTGGAATGTTACAACAATGGGTCAGAATCTGAGAACAATAGATTGGAATGTTACAACAATGGGTCAGAATCTGAGAACAATAGATTGGAATGTTACAACAATGGGTCAGAATCGGAGAACAATAGATTGGAATGTTACAACAATGGGTCAGAATCTGAGAACAATAGATTGGAATGTTACAACAATGGGTCAGAATCTGAGAACAATAGATTGGAATGTTACAACAATGGGTCAGAATCTGAGAACAATAGATTGGAATGTTACAACAATGGGTCAGAATCTGAGAACAATAGATTGGAATGTTACAACAATGGGTCAGAATCTGAGAACAATAGATTGGAATCTTACAACAATGGGCAGCAGGAGTTTATCCTATTGGCTTGGCGAAATTGCTGCAGATTATTTTTGGATAACATTAGAATGGCGGATCTATGTTGCACTGAAGATGATTGAAACGATTTACGATCCCATCCTCGCTATTATTGGTGTACCTGGTAAGTCTCTGTATCCAACTATTGGATCTACAAAGACTGCCCGGTGTCCAATCCTCAGGCTTGTGGGGTATCAGTGGACCCTCATTCAGTGTCTACCCCTGTCCACCTCAAAGACTGCCCTGTGTCCAATCCTCAGCAGAGAGAAGCAGGATGAAATGTCCTGTGACTTTGTCAGGATATCGGGATTCGTGATGGTGTAGGTGGCTCTGCGGGGTCCCCTTGACAACGGGGAGAGATACAGGAACTGGTGGAACTCTCACTACATTAATGTGCAGTTGGTGTGTGAGCATGCCCAGTACATCATGTTGGTGAATGTCCACTATCCTGGCACCAGCCAGGATACCTTCATTCTGAAACAGTCAGCTGGTCCCAATGTTTCGGAGCTCCATGGAAAACCGGAATGCGGTTCCTCAGAGACAATGGACCCCCCCCCCCCCACCCCAGACATGGCTATACCTCCTACACCCCCAATCCCACTTTCCACTGCCAGTCAAACACTCCAGCAGGAACACAGTGGAACAGACCATCGGTGTGATGAAGCAATGCTTACAATGTCTGAACCGCTCGGGGGGAGCCCTCCAGTACACACTGGAGCAGGTGTCCACGTTCATGGTGTTCTGCTGCACCCTTCATATCATCACCATCATGAGGACACAGTCATTGGCACCAGGAATCCGGAGGTTCCCTCAGGAGGAAGCGGAGGAGGCAGGGAGGATATTTCCTGGTTGCCTTCGACCCGGACAGGCTGTCGGAGAGTCCCTGCCAAGATTCCAGATACCACAGGACAACTTCCCTGTCCCACCATGGATCCCCCCCATTCTCCACCATTACACCCATCTGAACGCCCCGTGACAGCGTCCCCTTGGTCACCATCCTGCAATAAAAGCCACCAACAAAAACTTTTTCATTAACATCTCTATCCATCACCAATTAAACAAACAAAACTGAACTGTTCACACTTGTGTATTCCCTTGTTGCCTGTCTTGTGAGTTCCCTCGACCTGCCTTGTGCTCCTACACAATGTTTCTCCAGTGACTGCAGCATGGCTGGTGAAAGGCTGCTGACTTTCACTGGGGGGTGACTGCAGATTGCCTTGGAGGACGTCCTCGAGCGGCTCTGGGCACTGAGGGCTCGGATTCAGACTGCACCACCTCGATATGGGCAGCAGCAGCCTGGGCTGGCTGATGAGTAACAGCAAGGACATTGGTGGAGTGACAGTGAAGGGAGAACAAATACTGTCATCCTGAGAGAGGAAAGCAGGTTCATGCTCCACGGAGCCACTGTAAATCCCACTTAATGACACCTCAGCAATCCATGTAATCCACCGGATCACTGAGACACTGGGTGTCTGCCGTCTGTGCTGCTGTGGAAGCTGAGACAATGGGGCTCATTCTGGGGTAGGTGGGACCTCTACAAACAGGATGGTCGTCACCTGAACCAGGGGGGTACCAATATTCTGGGGGGGAGATTTGCTAGTGCTCTTCGGGGGGGTTTAAACTAATTCAGCAGGGGAATGGGAACCTAAATTGTAGTTCCAGTGTACAGGATGTTGAGAGTAGTGAGGTCAGGGATAAGGTTACAAGGACGCAAGAGGGCACTGGCAAGCAAGAACTTGGCTTAAAGTGTGTCTACTTCAACGCCAGGAGCATCCGGAATAAGGTGGGTGAGCTTGCAGAATGGGTTGGTACCTGGGATTTCGATGTTGTGGCCATTTCGGAGACATGGGTAGAGCAGGGGCAGGAATGGATGTTGCAGGTTCCGGGATTTAGATGTTTCAGTTAAAACAGAGAAGATTCTAAAAGAGGAGGGGGTGTGGCATTGTTAATCAAGGAGAGTATTACAGCGGCAGAAAGGACGTTTGAGGACTCGTCTACTGAGGTAGTATGGACCGAGGTTAGAAACAGGAGAGGAGAGGTCACCGGTCTTCTATAGACCTCCGAATAGTTCCAGAGATGTAGAGGAAAGGATAGCGAAGATGATTCTTGACAGGAGCGAGAGTAACAGGGTAGTGGTTATGGGGGACTTTAACTTTCCAAATATTGACTGGAAATACTATAGTTCGAGTACTTTAGATGGGTCTGTTTTTGTCCAGTGTGTGCAGGAGGGTTTTCTGACACAGCATGCAGACAGGCCAACCAGGGGCGATGCCACATTGGATTTGGTACTGGGTAATGAACCCGGCCAGGTGTTAGATTTAGATGTAGGTGAGCACTTTGGTGATAGTGATCACAATTCGGTTAGGTTTACCTTAGCGATGGGCAGGGACAGGTATATACCGCAGGGCAAGAATTATAGCGGGGGGAAAGGAAATTATGATGCGATTAGGCAAGATTTAGGATGCGTAGGATGGGGAAGGAAACTGCAGTGGATGGGCACAATCGAAATGTGGAGCTTATTCAAGGAGCAGCTACTGCGTGTCCTTGATAAGTATGTACCTGTGAGGCAGGGAGGAAGTTGTCGAGCGAGGGAGCCGTGGTTTACTAAAGAAGTTGAAGACGCTTGTCAAAAGGAAGAAGAAGGCTTATGTTCGGATGAGACGAGAAGGCTCAGTTAGGGCGTTGAGAGTTACAAGCCAGCCAGGAAGGATCTAAAGGGAGAGCTAAGAAGAGCAAGGAGAGGACACGAGAAGTCATTGGGGGATAGGATCAAGGAAAACCCTAAGGCTTTCTATAGGTATATCAGGAATAAAAGAATGACTAGAGTTAGATTAGGGCCACTCAAGGATAGTAGTGGGAAGTTGTGTGTGGAATGAGAGGAGATAGGGGAAGCGTTAAATGAATATCTTTCGTCAGTATTTACAGTAGAGAAAGAAAATGTTGTCGAGTAGATTACTGAGATTCAGACTACTAGGTTGGATGGGATTGAGGTTCACAAGGAGGAGGTGTTAGCAATTTTGGAAAGTGTGAAAATAGATAAGTCCCCTGGGCCAGATGGGATTTATCCTAGGATTCTCTGGGAAGCCAGGGAGGAGATTGCAGAGCCTTTGTCCTTGATCTTTATGTCGTCATTGTCGACAGGATTAGTGCCGGAAGACTGGAGGATAGCAAATGTTGTCCCCTTGTTCAAGAAGGGGAGTAGAGACAGCCCTGGTAATTATAGACCTGTGAGCCTCACTTCGGTTGTGGGTAAAACGTTGGAAAAGGTTATAAGAGACAGGATTTATAATCATCTTGAATAGAATAAGTTCATTAGCAATAGTCAGCACGGTTTTGTGAAGGGTAGGTCGTGCCTCACAAACCTTATTGAGTTTTTCGAGAAGGTGACCAAACAGGTGGATGAGGGTAAAGCAGTGGATGTGGTGTATGTGGATTTCAGTAAGGCGTTTGATAAGGTTCCCCACGGTAGGCTATTGCAGAAAATACGGAAGTATGGGGTTGAAGGTGATTTAGAGCTTTGGATCAGAAATTGGCTAGCTGAAAGAAGACAGAGGGTGGTGGTTGATGGCAAATGTTCATCCTGGAGTTTAGTTACTAGTGGTGTACCGCAAGGATCTGTTTTGGGGCCACTGCTGTTTGTCATTTTAATAAATGACCTGGAAGAGGGTGTAGTAGGGTGGGTTAGTAAATTTGTGGATGACATGAAGGTCGGTGGAGTTGTGGATAGTGCCGAAGGATGTTGTAGGGTACAGAGGGACATAGATAGGCTGCAGAGCTGGGCTGAGAGATGGCAAATGGAGTTTAATGCGGAAAAGTGCGAGGTGATTCACTTTGGAAGGAGTAACAGGAATGCAGAGTACTGGGCTAATGGGAAGTTTCTTGGTAGTGTAGATGAACAGGGAGATCTTGGTGTCCAGGTACATAAATCCCTGAAAGTTGCTACCCAGGTTAATAGGGCTGTTAAGAAGGCATATGGTGTGTTAGCTTTTATTAGTAGGGGGATCGAGTTTCGGAGTCACGAGGTCATGCTGCAGCTGTACAAAATTCTGGTGAGACCGCACCTGGAGTATTGCGTGCAGTTCTGGTCTCCGCATTATAGGAAGGATGTGGAAGCTTTGGAAAGGGTGCAGAGGAGATTTACTAGGATGTTGCCTGGTATGGAGGGAAGGTCTTACGAGGAAAGGCTGAGGGACTTGAGGTTGTTTTCGTTGGAGAGAAGGAGGAGGAGAGGTGACTTAATAGAGCCATACAAGATAATCAGAGGGTTAGATAGGGTGGATAGTGAGAGTCTTTTTCCTCGGATAGTGATGGCAAACACGAGGGGACATTGCTTTAAGTTGAGGGGTGATAGATATAGGACAGATGTTAGAGGTAGTTTCTTTACTCAGAGAGTAGTAGGGGCGTGGAACGCCCTGCCTGCAACAGTAGTAGACTCGCCAACTGTAAGGGCATTTAAATGGTCATTGGATAGACATATGGATGAAAATGGAATACTGTAGGTCAGATGGTTTCACAGGTCGGCGCAACATCGAGGGCCGAAGGGCCTGTACTGCGCTGTAATGTTCTAATCTAATCTAATGGTCACCAAACACTGTATCGCAGCTGAGTCCCCTAATGCTGTCATAGAGTTATTGACCACTTCCACAGGGGAAGGAATAGGCTTCTAGCTCTGTGCAATGTCCTGTGCCATGTTGGAGCCGGACTCCTCCATGTTCCTTGACAGTGATAACAGACTGTGGGACAGGCCTGTCAATGGACAAAGTATCTCAGTGTACATGTCGATCAGCATTCTCCTGCATGCTGTTCCAGCAATGTTTATATCTGAGTCCTGTGTATTATAACTCGTTTGTGACCTTGCCCTCCGGTGAGCTGACACATGAACTATCCTTTCCCCGTGGCCTGGCTGCAGCTCACTCGTGCTCGATGACTCACCACGTGCAGATTCTGACTCTATACCAGCCTCTAAAGCACACACAGTGTACGTATTTGAGCTGTTGGCTGTGAGTATCAGAGCAAGTGATGGGGCTTCACCATCAGTGCTGTGCTGCTGCTCTTTCTCTGTCTCCTGGAGCTGCTGTGACTGGGAAGCTGGCAGTTTTCAGTTATCGTTGGAAAGTACAAAATCAGAAGGGGAGGGTTGGGTTGAGGGATTGGGGGTGGGATGGAAAGCAGGAGGTCCATGGTCCCACCATCTGAAGCTTGTACATCATCCCAGACAGCAGGATGAGGGGGAGGTGGGAGTTAAGAAGGGACATCAGGCAGGTGCATAACATCATCCTGAATGCTCTTGGTCATGTCGGATGCTACGGGCTCTGTCACAGCCGGTCCCATGATGTGGAGAACCATCTCCTCCCTTTGGCTCAGGGGATGAAGGTCTGCCTGGCCCCCGCCAGTTCACTTCTTCGCCTGTGATTATGGGCCACCTTGTCCTGTAAGAGATGGGATGGAATAACAGTAATTGTGTTTCACTGTATTTGGGTGATGTGCCTGCAATAGCTGAATAGCTGGAGGTATGTGGAGGCAGTGAGAGGTGGGTATGAGGCTGGTATCAGTGGAAGGTGTGTGAGGGTGAGGTGGAGTATGTGAATGTTCGGTGTGAGTCCTGAGTGTTAGGTGCTCCTGATGGGTGAGTGATGGGGGTGTGGTGCATTGAGCAGTGTGAGATGTTGGTGATGTTGGGGGTAGGAGATGCCATTTGGAGATGAAGTCACTGACATCGAACACCCGTGTGAGCTCATTAAACTTCTTCTGGCACTGCTGCCACGTCCTCGGGCCCACACCTCTTGCATTGACATCCCTGGCCACCTTCTCCCAGTCCCTTCAGAGAGCGTTACTTGAGGGCCTCGGCCGCACGCCATGGAAACATGGCCTCTTTCCTCCTGTCACCCTCCATGACTAAGGCCTCCAGCACCACATCCGTGAACTGCAAAGCCCTCTATAGTTTTTTAGTTTTAGTGTTAGAGATACAGCACTGAAACAGGCCTTCGGCCCACCGTGTCTGTGCCGATCATCAACCAGCCATTTATACTAATCCTACACTAATTCCATATTCCTACCTGTCCCTATATTTCCCTACCACCTACCTATACTAGGGGCAATTTATAATGGGAAATTAACCTATCAACCTGCAAGTCTTTGGCATGTGAGAGGAAACCGCAGCACCCGAAGGAAACCCACGCAGACACAGGGAGAACTTGCAAACTCCACACAGGCAGTACCCAGAATTGAACCCGGGTCGCTGGAGCTGATAGGCTGCAGTGCTAACCACTGCACCACTGTGCCGCCCTAATGTTCCATTTACCTTGTTTCCAATTGCAGAATTCACAGTCAGCACACGCAGACTCCTGTTATTCAGTGCAGCTTCCCTTTAAGAGGGACAGACTGCCTTTAAAAGCTGAATGCTGGCTGAAACACGAGCCAGCCTCACACACAGTTCTGTCCCAGTTAACAGTGCAGACAGACAGCAGTGCGAGTCACCCTGGGCAGCAAGTAGAATTCATGGAAATGAGGAGACAGCAGAAGCTTTGTGTGTCACCTGCCTCAACAAGAACGGGCACGGGCAGATCATGAATCACAAACCCGACGCACAGAAGGAGGATATTCGGCCCATTGTGTTAGTGCAGTCTCTTTGAAAGGGAAATCTAATTAGTTCCTCTCTCCTCCTCTTGCCCCACATTCCAGCTTTTTAAATTCCAATTCATGTATTTGCTGAATTCTCTTTTGAAAGATATTATTGAATCTGCTTCCACCATGTTTTCAGGCAGTGAATTCCAGATCCCAACAACTTGCTGTGTAAGAAAATTCTCCTCATTTCACCTCTGGTTCTTTGTCAATTACCTTCAATCTGTGTCTTCTTAATACTGAACTTTCTGACACTGGAAACAGTTTCACATTAATTACTCTATCAAAACCCTTCATGATTTTGAATTCTATATTAAATCTCCCCTTACCCTTCACTGCTCTAAAGAGAACAATCCCAGCTTTTCCAATCTCTCCACGTAACTGAATTCCCAGGTCCCTGGTACCATTCTAGTAAATCATCTCTGTATCTTCACTAAGTCCTTGACATCCTTACCAAAGTGTGGTGATCAGAATTGGACACAATTCTCCAGCTGGGACCTAACCAAGAATGTATAAAAATCAACATTTCCTCCTGAGTTTTATTACTCTGTGCCTCTCTCTAACACCAAGGAAACTACATGTTACCTTCAAAGATCTGTGTGTGTACACCTCCAGTTCTCTCTAATCCTGCACCCACTTTATAATGGTACCATTGAGTTTATATTGTTTCTCCTCATATTTCCTACCCAAATGTCTCACTTCACACTTCACTGTGTTAAATTACATCTGCGATGTTCCTGTACATTTCACCAGTCAGTCTCTGTCCTGCTGAAGTCTGTTACTATCATTCACACTCTTTATTAACATTTCTGAGTTTCCTGTCATCTGGAAACTTTGACATTATCCCGTCTGTACACAAGCCCATTACATTAACATACAGCAACAGTGATCCCAACAGTGACCCTGGGGAACCCCACTGTGTACTTCCCTCCAGACCGAACAACAACCATTCTCCAATACTCTCCGTTTTCTGTCAGGGAGCTAAGTTCCTGCTTGCTGGCATTGAAAATAAAAAAAGCACTTCCATTTATGTAACGCCTTTATGACCACTGCATGTCCCAAAGCGATTTACAACCAACGCGTACCTTTTAATGTTTAGTCAGTCTTGTAATGTAGGAAAAACACAGCCAATTTCCGCACAGCAAGATCCCACAAGTAGCAGTGTGATCATGATCAGATCTGTTTTTGTGATGTTGATTTGAGGGGTAAATGTTGGCCAGGACACTGGGAATAATTCCGCTGACCTTCTAAATAATTCCATGGGATCTTTACATCCACCTGAGAGGGCAGACGGGGCCTGGCTTTACCTTTTCTTTGATAAGGCGGCACCTCTGACAGTGCAACACTCCCTCAGTACAGGACTGCAGTGTCAGCCTTGATTCTTGTCATCAAGTCCTGCAGTGACACTTGATCCGAGAAGCTTGTGATTGAAAGGGGAGAGAGTTACAAACTGAGCCACGGCTGACATTGACCCTTTAATCCCATGTGTTTCTAATTTGGTAACACTGCTGTTATGTGGTACCTTCTCAAACACCTGTTGAAAGGATAGGAATATTGGGAAAGTACAGACAGGAACAATCATAGAATCATAGAATTGCACAGCCCTGAATGATGTTATTCTGCCCATCAATTCAGTGCTGGCCCTTTCAAAGAGCAATCCAGTTACTCCCACTCCCTGACTCTTTCACTATATCCTAACATTTCTTCTGCTTCAGATATTTGTCCAATTCCCATTTGGGATATACTATTGAATCTGTATCCATCAGTCTATCAGACAGTGCATCCCAAATCCAAACCACTCAGAAACAAAAATCCTCATGTCTGCTTCTTTTACCAATCACCTTAAATCTGTGTCTCTGGTTAGTGACCCCTTGGACATTGGAAACAGTTTCTCTTTATTTAATTTATCTAAACCCTTCCTAATGTTAAACACCTCAATGAAATCTCCTCTGTGAGTTCTCTGCTCTAAGCAGAACAATCCCAAATACATAACTGTAATCCCTCATGCCTGGACAAGTTCTAGTAAAACAGTTCTGTCACCTCTCCAAAGGCTTCATGTCCTTCCTAAAGTGTGGTTCCCAGTATTCGACACAAGACTTCATGTGCAGCTGAACTAGTATCTTATATATGTTTCACATGATGTCCTTGCTTTTGTTCATTTTGCCTCTTTTTAGAAAACCTAGGATCCCATATATTTATTAACTGTTTCGCTACCCTTTCGTGCCAGCTTCAAAGATTTGTGTTCAAACACCCCAGGTGTCTCTGTTATTTCACCACCTTTATAGTTGTACCATTTAACTTGTCGTGTCTCTCCTCATTCATCCTTTCAAAATGTATTACCTCACACATCTGCAATGCCAATTAAATATTTAGAAGATTGAAGCCATTGTTTTCTGTCTCTGCTCCAAACATTTCCTAGCTACACACTCCATCCCTCTCCTTTGTAAATGCTTGAGACGAAGTCAAACTGTTCAGAAACGTGGGTACATAGTTAACCTTGAGATGCCTGGCGATGGGCTTCCGACCAAATATTCACACCATCAGTAAAACGGCTTATTTCCACCCAATAGTGAGGAAGGATATTAGCTCTGATGATGTGGAGTCTGTATGGGAAGAGCTGAGAAACACTAAGGGGCAAAAAACGTTAGTGGGTGTTATATATAGACCCCCGAACTGTGGTGGTGATGTGGGAATGGTCTTAAACAGGAAATTAGAGATGCATGCGATAAAGCAACATCTGTAATTATGGGTGAGTTTAATCTGCATATAGATTGGTCAAATCAAATTTGTCACAATAACGTCAAAGAGGAATTCATGGAATGTATATGGGATAGTTTTCTGGACCAATACGTTGAGGAACCAACCAGAGAACAGGCCATAATAAAAGCAAAATACTGCGGATGCTGGAAATCTGAAATAAAAACAAGAAATGCTGGAATCACTCAGCAGGTCTGGCAGCATCTGTGGAAAGAGAAGCAGAGTTAACGTTTCGGGTCATGACCCGTCTTCGGAACTGACAAATATTAGAAAAGTCACAGATTATAAACAAGTGAGGTGGGGGTGGGGCAAGAGATAACAAAGGAGAAGGTTCAGATTGGACCAGGCCACATAGCTGACCAAAAGGTCACGGAGCAAAGGCAAACAATATGTTTATGGTGTGTTGAAAGACAAAGCATTAGTCCAGATTAGGTGTAAATACACTGAATATTGAACAGCAGCAAGTGCAAACCTGAAAAAAAACCTGGAAAAAAACAGTGGGTCAGCTAACTGAACAAACTAAGATGAAATGAAATAAATGCAAAAAAAGATTGTAAAAAATGTAAAAAAAGAATGTAAAAAAAGGAAGAAAAAATAACTAAAAATGAAAGTAAAATGGGGGGCTGTCATGCTCTGAAATTATTGAACTCAATGTTCAGTCCGGCAGGCTGTAGTGTGCCTAATCGGTAGATGAGATGCTGTTCCTCGAGCTTGCGTTGATGTTCACTGGAACACTGCAGCAATCCCAGGACAGAGAAATGAGCATGAGAGCAGGGGGGAGTGTCTGCAGGGGGGAGTAGCAAGCTGATTGGTTGGGTGAGTAGCAGCTGTTAGTGCATGTCGATATCTTTAAAAAAGTGAAAAGTTTATTTTTGTGGGAAAAGAACTCTGGTGATAAGGTGAGTAGATTAGATTAGATTAGATTAGAGATACAGCACTGAAACAGGCCCTTCGGCCCACCGAGTCTGTGCCGAACATCAACCACCCATTTATACTAATCCTACACTAATCCCATATTCCTACCAAACATCCCCACCTATTCCTACCAAACATCCCCACCTATTCCTATATTTCCCTACCACCTACCTATACTAGTGACAATTTATAATGGCCAATTTACCTATCAACCTGCAAGTCTTTTGGCTTGTGGGAGGAAACCGGAGCACCCGGAGAAAACCCACGCAGACACAGGGAGAACTTGCAAACTCCACACAGGCAGTACCCGGAATCGAACCCGGCTCCCTGGAGCTGTGAGGCTGCGGTGCTAACCACTGCGCCACTGTGCCGCCCAAAGTACTACTGAAATGTTTCTTTTTTTAATTCAGTGTAGTTTATTAAGAATCTTAGATTGAAGTGGGTAGAAAAAGGCCCCTCATGTAATTAGTATTTTTAAATTAAGGGTGCAACCAATTAATCTAAGGGTAGGTCATGACAGGAGAGTTCAGCCCCGTGATTTTCCTCCTGCGCTATGTGGGAAATCAGGGATGCTCCCAGTGTCCCTGGTGACCATGTGTGCTGGAAGTGTATCCATCTGCTGCTGCTGGTTACCCACATTACGGAGAAGGAGCTGCGGGTGAAATCACTGTGGAGCATCCATAATGCTGAGGAAGTCGTGGATAACATGTTTAGCGAGGTGGTCACACCGCAGGTAATCGCTGCACAGGCAGAAAAGCGATGGGTGACCACCAGACGGAGTAGTAGGAACAGGCAGGTAGTGCAGGAGTCCCCTGTGGCCACCCCCCTCTCTCATACAGATAGACCGCTTTGGATACTGTTGGGGGGATGACCTCCCAGGGGAAAGCAGCAACAGCCAGGCCCGTGGGACCACAGAGGGATCTGCTGCACAGCAGGGGTGGAAAACGGGTGGAAGAGCTATCATGATAGGGGATTCTATCGTAGGGGGTGCAGGTAGGCGTTTCTGTGGCCGCAAAAGAGACACCAGGATGGTATGTTGCCTCCCTGCTGCTAGGGTCAAGGATGTCTCGGAGTGGCTGCAGAAAATTCTGGAAGGGGAGAGTGAGCAGCCAGAGGTCGTGGCCCATATTGGTGCAAACGATACACACAGGAAGAGAGATAAGGTCCTGCACAGTGAATACAGGGAGTTAGGCAGAAGGTTAAAAAGTAGAACCTCTAGGGATAATCCCAGGATTTGGCCTAATCATCAGCCTCAAGAAAACGAACATCATGGGACAGGACGTCAGAAATGCTCCAACCATCAATATTGGCGACCACGCTCTGGAAGTGGTTCAAGAGTTCACCAACCTAGGCTCAACTATCACCAGTAACCTGTCTCTAGATGCAGAAATGTGTGGCGTTTGCAAGTTCTCCCTGTGTCTGCGTGGGTTTCCTCCAGGTGCTCCGGTTTCCTCCCACATGCCAAAGACTTGCAGGTTGATAGGTAAATTGGCCATTATAAATTGCCCCTAGTGGAGGTAGGTGGTAGGGAAATATAGGGACAGTTGGCGATGTGGTTGGAATATGGGATCAGTGTAGGATTGGTATCAGTGGGTGGTTGATGGTCGGCACAGACTCGGTGGGCCGAAGGGCCTGTTTCAGTGCTGTATCTCTAAAATAAAATCAACAACGCATGGGAAAAGCTACCACTGCTATGTCCAGACTGGCCAAGAGAGTGTTGAAAAAGGCGCACTGACAAAGAACACAAAACTCCGAGTGTATCAAGCCTGTGTCCTCAGTACCTTGCTCAATGGCAGCGAGGCCTGGACAACGTATATCAGCCAACAGCGAGGTGTCAATTCATTCCATCTTCGCTGCCTCCGGAGAATACTTGGTATCAGGTGGCAGGACCGTATTTCCAACACAGAAGTCCTCGAGGCGGCCAACATACCCAGCTTATACACACTACTGAGTCAGTGGCGCTTGAGATGGCTTGGCCATGTGAGCCACATGGAAGTTGGCAGGATCCCCAGGGACACATTGTACAGCGAGCTCGCCACTGGTATCAGACCCACCGGCCGTCCATTTCTCCACTTTAAAGACGTCTGCAAACGCGACATGAAGTCCTTTGACATAGATCACAAGTTGCGGGAGTCAGTTGCCAGCGATCGCCAGAGCTGGCGGGCAGCAATTAAGGCACGGCTAAAGTGTGGTGAGTCGAAGAGACTTAGCAGTTGGCAGGAAAAAAGACAGAAGTGCAAAGGGAGAGCCAACTGTGTAACAGCCCCGACAAACAAATTTTTCTGCAGCATCTGTGGAAGAGCCTGTCCCTCTAGAATATGCCTTTATCGCCACTCCAGGCGCTGCTCCACACACCACTGACCACCTCCAGGCGCGTATCCATTGTTTCTCGAGACAAGGAGGCCAAAGAAGAAGAAGAATCTCAGGATTACTCCCTGTGCCACGTGCTAGTGAGGGTAGGAATAGGAGGATTAGGCAAATGAATGTGTGGCTGAAGAGCTGGTGTAGGCGGGAGAGCTTCAGCTACTTGGATGATTGGGATCTCTTCTGGTGCAGAGATGACCTGTACAAGAGGGTCAGGTTGCGTCTAAACTGGAAGGGGACCGATATCCTTGCGGGGAGGTTTGTTAGTACTACTCGGGAGGGTTTAAACTAGTCTTGCAGTGGGGTAGGACTCAAAGTAGTAGTCTCTCCGATGAGGTAGTTGAGGTAAATGTAGAGGTTAATGCAAGAAAGTCCAGTAGGCAGGCCGGGCAGGGGCCGGACAGGGAGCGTGGAAGATCTGGTAGGCTAAACTGCATGTACTTTAATGTAAGAGGCCTTACAGATAAGGCAGATGAACTCAGAGCACGGGTCAGTAGATGGGATTGTGATATTGTAGCTATTACAGAAACGTGGTTGAGGGATAGGCAAGATTGGCAGCTCAATGTTACGGGGTACCGATGCTTCAGGTGGAGTTAAGAGAGGATGGGGAGTTGCACTACTGATTAGGGAGCGCATCACGGCAGTAGTTAGAGAGGATATCCCGGGGGGAACGTCCAGTGAGGCCATTTGAGTAGAGCTTCGAAATAAACAAGTGGTGATCACTTTGATGGGATTATACTATCGGTCCCCCAATAGTCAGAGGGAATTGGAGGAGCATATATGTAGGGAAATCACAGATAGGTGTAGGAATTATAAGTTTGTAATAGTAAGTGATTTTAACTTCCCTAATATTGACTGGGACTGTCTTAGCGCTAAGGGATCAGATGGGCAAGAATTTGTTAAGTGTGTCCAGGATAGTTTTCTGAAACAGTATGTGGATGGCCCTACGAGAGAAAAGGCTGCACTCGACCTCCTCTTAGGAAATGAAGATGGGCAGGTAGATGATGTGTCAGTGGGGGAGCACTTTGGGACCAGTGGCCATAACTCTATTAGCTTCAAGATAGTTATGGAAGAGGATAGGACTGGTCCTCAGGTTGAAGTCCCAAATTGGAGGAAGGTTAATTTCGATGGCATCAGACAGGAACTCTCAAAAGTTGAATGGCAGATACGGTTTGCAGGTAAAGGGACGTCTGGCAAGTGGGAGGCTTTTAAAAGTGAGAAAGGAATAGTTATGGGCTGGCATATTCCTGTTAGATGCAAAGGCAAGGCTGGCAGGTTTAGGGAACCTTGGTTGACAAGGGATGTTGAGGGTCTGGTCAGGACAAAGGAGGAGGCATATGTCAGGTACAGACAGCGGGGATCAAACGGGTCCCTCGAGGAGTACAGGGGATGTAGGAGTACTCTTAAGAAGGAAATTAGGAGGGTGAAAAGGGGCCATGAGATTTCGCTGGCAGATAAGCTAAAGGAGAATCCTAAAATATTCTATAAGTAGATTGAGAGGAAAAGGGACGCTAGGGAGAGAGTAGGTCCCCTTAAGGAACAGTGTGGTAATCTATGTGTGGAGCCACGGGAAATGGGCGAGGTCTTAAATGAATACTTCACATCTATATTTACCATGGATTTGACATGGAAGCTAGTGATTTGAAGGGAGGGAACAGCGATATCCTGGAGCATATCAACATTACAAAGGAGGCGGTGTTGGAGGTTTTGAAGCGCATTAAGGTGGAAAAATCCCCCAAGGCCTGACCAGGTGTATACTGGGATGCTATGGGTAGAAAGGGAGGAGATTTCTGGAGCCCGAGCAGAGGTTTTTGCATTATCGTTAGCCACGGGTGAGATACCGGAAGACTGGAGGATAGCTAATGTTGTGCCTTTATTTAAGAAGGGCAGCAGTGATAAGCCAGGGAACTACAGGCCGGTGAGCCTTACATCAGTGATGGGAAAGTTATTGGAAGGGACTCTGACAGACAGGATTTATTTGCATCTGGAAAGGCAACGTCTGATTAGGGATAGTCAGCATGGCTTTGTGCATGGGAATCATGTCTCACGAATTTGACTGAGTTTTTTGAGGAGGTGACCATGAGGATTGACGAAGGCAGGGCGATGGACGTTGTTTACATTGACTTTAGCAAGGCCTTTGACAAGGTCCCGCATGGTCGGCTGGTCCAGAAGGTTCGAACACATGGGATCCAGGGTGTGCTAGCCAATTGGATACAACATTGGCTTGGTAATAGGAGGCAGAGGGTGGAACTGGAGGGTTGTTTTTTAGATTGGAGGCCGGTGACCAGTTGTGTGCCGCAGGGATCGGTTCTGGGCCCTCGTTTGTTTGTCATATATATTAATGACTTGAATGTGAATGTAGGGGACATGATTGGTAAGTTTGCAGATGATACAAAAATTGATGGAATAGTAGAAAGTGAAGAAGGTTGTCTAAGGTTACAACAGGATATAGATAAACTTGGAAAGTGGGCAATGGATTGGCAAATGGAATTTAACACAGATAAGTGTGAAGTGATGCATTTTGGGAAGTTAAACCAGGGCAGGACATATACAGTGAATGACAGGGCCTGGGGAGTGTTGTTGAGCAGCGAGACGTTGGGGTGCAAGTACATAGTACCATGAAAGTGGCAACACAGCTCGGCAGAGTGGTGAAGAAGGTGTATGGCATGCTTGTCTTCATCAGCTGCGCATGGTGTACAAGAGTTGGGATGTCATGTTGCAGTTGTACATAACATTGGTTCGGCCGCATTTGGAGTACTGTGTGCAGTTCTGGTCGCCGCACTATAGGAAAGATGTGATTAAGCTAGAGAGGGTGCAGAAAAGATTCATAAGGATGTTGCCTGGTTTGGAGGGCTTGAGTTATGAAGAGAGATTGGATAGGCTGGGTCTGTTTTCCCAGGAGCGAAGACGGCTGAGAGGGGACATTATAGAGGTATATAAAATTATGAGAGGCATAGATGGGCAGATAGCCAGGGTCTGTTTCCCATGGTAGGGCTGACTAAAACTGGAGGGCATAAATTAAAGGTGAGATAGAGGAGGTGTAAAGGGGATCAAAGGGGTAAATTTTTCGCAGAAATAATAGTGGGTATCTGGAATGAGCTGCCAGAGGAGGAGGTGGAGGCAAGACCAGCAGGAACATTTAAGAGGCATCTGGACAGGTATTTGAATGAGCAAGGCATAGACGGATATGGAATTAATGCAGGCACGTGGAATTAGTATAGATAGGCATTATGGTCGGCATGGACGCAGTGGGCCAAATGGCTTGTTTCTATGCTGCACGAATCTATGACTCTAAGCTGGAGAGTGACGTAGTTGATTCTGAGACTAATGTCGTGAATCTTAATAAAGGAAACTATGAAGGTATGAGGCACGAGTTGGCTATGATGGATTGGGAAACGTTACTTAAAGGGATGACGGTGGATTGGCAATGGCAAATATTCAAACAGTGCATTGATGAACTGCAACAATTGTTTACTCCTGTCTGGCGCAAAAGTAAAATGGGAAAGGTAGCCAAACCATGGCTTACAAGGAAAATTAGAGATAGTATTACATTCACGGAAGAGGCATATACATTCGACAGAAAGAAACAACAGACCTGAGGATTGGGAGCAGTTTGGAATTCAGCAAAGGAGGACCAAGGGATTTATTAAGAAGGGGAAAATAAAGCACGGGAGTAAGCTTGCGGGGAACATACAACCTGACTGTAAAGGTTTCTGTCGGTATGTAAAGAGGAAAGGATTGGTTAAGAAAAATGTAGGTACTTACAGTTAGAAACATGGGAATTTATTATGGGAAACAAAGAAATGGCGAACCAACTAACTGCATACTCTGATTCTGTCTTCACAAAGGATGGCACAAATATCTTACCAGAAATGTTGGGGAACACAGGGTTTAGTGAGAGGAAGGAATCGAAGGAAATCAGTATTAGTAGAGAAATTGTGTTGGGGAAGTTGATGTTTTCGAAGGCCGATAAATCCTCAGGGCCTGAAAATCTACATCCCACATTACTTAAGGAAGTGACCTAGAAATAGTGGATGCTTTGGTGGTCATCTTTCAAGATTCATTCGACTTTGGAACAGTTCCAGCTGATTGGAGGGCAGCTCCTGTCACCCCACCATTTAAAAAGGGAGGTAGAAATAAAGCAGGGCATTATAAACAAGTCAGCCTGACGTCGGTAGTGGGGAAAGTTCTAGAGTCCATTATCAAAGTTTTTATGACAGAGCATTTGGAGAACAGTGTTAGAATCGGATAGCATCAGCATGGATTTACGAAAGGGAAATCATGCTTGATAAATCTATCAGAATATTCGAGTATGTAACTAATAGAGTGGATGAGGGGGAGTCAGAGAATGTGGTTTATTTGGACTTTCAGAAGGCTTTCGACAAAGTCCCACATAAGAGATTAGTGTGTAAAATTAAAGCGCATGGGATTAGTGGTAGTGTATTACGATAGATAGAAAATTGTTTGGCAGATGGAAAAAAAGAGTAGGGATAAACGGATCTTTTTCCAAAAGGCAGGCAGTGATTCGTGGCGTACCCCAGGGACCGGCGCTAGGACCCCAGCTATTCACACTATATTAATCATTTAGATGCGGGAACGAAATGTAATATCTCCAAATTTTCAGAAGACACAAAACTGGGTGGGAGGGTGAGTTGTGAGGAGGATGCAAAGTGGCTTCAGGGTGATTTGGACAGGTTGAGTGAGTGGGCTATTGCATGGCAGATGCAGTATAATGTGAATAAATGTGAGGTTATCCACTTTCTTAGCAAAAACAGGAAGGCAGATTATTATGTGAACTGCTATAAACTGAGAGAGGGGAATATGCAACGAGACCTGGGTGTTCTCGTACACCAGTCACTGAAGGTAAGCATGCAGGTGCAACAGGCGGTAGAAAAAGGCGAATGTTATGTTGGCCTTCAGAGAGACAGGATTCGAGTACAGGAGCAGGGATGTCTTGCTGCAATTATACAGGGCCTTGGTGAGGCCGCACTTGGAATATTTTGTGCAGTTTGGGTCTCCTTCTCCGAGAAAGGGTGTTCCTGCTATAGAGAGAGTGCAATGAAGGTTTATCAGACTGATTCCTGGGATGGCGGGACTGATGTATGAGGAGAGTTAGGATTATATTCGCTGGAGTTCGGAAGAGTGAAGAGGGATCTCATAGAAACCTATAAAATTCTAACAGTACTTGACAGGGTAGTTGCAGGAAGGATGCTCCCGATGGTGGGGGAGTCCAGAACCAGGGGTCATAGTCGAAGGATATGGAGTAAACTTTTCAGGACTGAAATGAGGAGAAATTTCAACACCCAGAGAGTGGTGAGCCAGTGAAATTACGTCATCACTCCCATGTACAAGAGGGATTGGAATATGCTGGCCAGTGCCTCTGCTACTTCCACCATTCCATCCCTCAGCAACACTCATGCATCCCATCCAGACTGGGTAAATGATCTACTTTATTGTGATACAAAAAGTGCTGTATTGAAAAGGGTTAACTGAATCTGTTTGTTCAGTGACTGCAAATAATGTCAGTCTCCATGGACCCTAATTGTGTCACTGGAGGTTTGCCATCTTCTATTAATAAGGGGCTCCCATGTGTTGTCCCATAGTTTCAGCCGGAACATCAACCCCGGCACAACAGAGATCAGCGGCTCCAGAGAGAGAGAAAGGATAGATCAGAATCTGAGAACAAATGACTGGAATGTAACAACAATGGGTCAGAATCTGAGAACAATAGATGGGAATGTTACAACAATGGACAGGAGTTTATCCTCGGATCTTTACTACCTTTCTACATATTATGATTGGTTCTCATTAAACACTCGGATCCGTCTCGCACTGAAGATTATTCAATACATTTACTATCCCATCCTGGCTATTATTGGTGTCCCTGGTAAGTCTCTCTATCTAGCTATTAATTCTATAAACCACGTTTAACAGCATTACTGCTTCTGTAATTTACTCTGCACTTTTTGCTGCCGTTGTATTCCTGGTGAATATGTTCAGCTATTAGCTCTATAAACCATTGCCAACTTTATTGGATTTCTTGACATTTGCTCTCTCATCTTTACTACTGTTGCTGTCTCTATTTCCCAGCAGGGCATTGTAAACCCCGTTTCACTGAAATACTGTTCTGTTATGTAAATTTTAGGAAGACTGAAGCCAGTGTCATTGGTCTCCATCACAAACTCCATCCCCTATCTGCGAAACAAATACACCACCCTGCCCAATATCTGAGGCTGAACCAGACTGTTTGCAATCGGTGTGTTCTATTTAAACCTGAGCTGAGTCCATCTGCATATTCTCTCCATTACCAACCCTGTCCATGACCACCTCTGTAATATCCCCCATCTCCACCTCTGTCTCAGCCAATCTGCTGCATAAACCCTCACCTGTGCCTTTGTTAAATCCACACTTGACTATTCCAATTCTATCCTGGTCACCCTCCCAGTTATAAACTTCCATAAACCACAGCCCATCCCGATCTCTGCTGCCTGTATCCTAACTCACACCAAATCCCGATCACCCATCACCCCTGTGCTCACTGACCTACATTGGCTCCTGGTCTGGCAGCACCTTAATTTTAATATAGTCATTCTTGTGTTTGAATCCCTCCATGGCCTCACCCCTCCAATTAGTCCCATTCTCCTGACCATTCTCATATTCCTGAAAATGTTTTGACTTCAATCTTTTCTCATTTCTCCTTCTGAAGTGAATTCCTTTCCCACTGTATCTGTCCCGAGCCACTATTTTAGACTCTACAGCACTACTGGTGCTGATGGTACAGAAGCTGGGATCCATAGAGAGATGTGAACTGCACAGCCAGGCACCTGTAGTGCGGCCTGCACAGTGCCCCATGCTGGGCAGGGCTCTAGCTCAATCGTACCATGTATGTGTTGTTGCTCTGAGGATGGTTTTGAATGTGATCTCAATGTACCATTCCGGCAGCATTGATGTACGTCTTTGAAACTTGGTCTGTACATGTCCACTGATCGCATGCGTTAGTCACTCTCAGCTGAACATATATTCAGCAGCATGAGGAACCCCCTCTCGTATTATTTAAAAGGACCAGGCATCCAACTTACAGGTGAAGGGCTTATGACTTACTTCGGTTATTGTAAAGTTAGTGGAGGTGCTGTGGATGGTTTGTTGTGGGTTGTGTTGTGAGCTGCTGCAGACATTCAGGGAGGGCAGAGGATTTGGTGACCCAACTCTGCACGAGGTATGGTCTATCAGGGGGAAACAGCAGCAGCCAGAGCAGTGGCACCACGGCTGGCACTGTTGCTCGCAGGGAGAGACAAAGCACAGAAGAGCAATTGTTATAGGGGACTCTATAGTCAGGGGCACAGATAGGCCCTTCTGTGGATTTGAAAGAGACTCCAGGTATGTATGTTGCCTCCCTGGTGCCAGGGTCAAGGATGTCTCTGAACGGACATGGGGCATTCTGAAGGGGAGAAGGTGAACAGCCAGAGGTTGTGGTACACATCGGTACCAATGACATAGGCAGGAAGAGTGATGAGGTCCTGCAGGGGGAGTTTAGGGAGTTAGGTGGAAAGTTAAAAAAACAGTACCTCGCGGGTTGTAATCTCTGGATTACTCCCTGTGCCACGTGCCAGTGGGGCTAGAAGTAGGAAGATAGTGCAGCTAAACACGTGGCTGAGCAGCTGGTGTAGAAGGGAGGGTTTCAGATATCTGGACCATTGGGCTCTCTTCAGGGACAGATGGGACCTGTACAAGAAGGACGGGTTGCATATAAACTGGAGGGGCACTAATATCCTGGCTGCAAGGTTTGCTGGCGTCACTCGGGAGGGTTTAAACTAGTGTGGCAGGGGGGTGGGAACCATAGCAGTTGGACAGCTAGTGAAATAAATGAGGAGGACATAGTAAAGAAGGCCAGAAGGACTTAGAGAAAAAGCAAGCAGGGAGATGTTTCTGAGCACAGCGGGACTGGTGTTCGGAAGTGCATTTGTTTCAATGCGAGAATTATAACAGGTAAGGCAGATGAACTTAGAGCTTGGATTAGTACTTGGAAATATGATGTTGTTGCTATTGCAGAGACTTGGTTGAGGGAAGGGCAGGTTTGGCAGCTAAATGTTCCAGGCTTTGGAAGCTTCAGGCGGGATAGAGGGGGATGTAAAAGGGGTGACGGAGTTGCATTACTGGTTAAGGAGAATAACACAGCTGTACTGCGGGAGGACAAATCAGAGGGGTCATGCAGCGAGTCAATATGGGTGGAGCTCAGGAATAGGAAGGGTGCAGTTACGATGTTGGAGGTTTACTACAGGCCTCCCAACAGCCATCGGGAGGTAGAGGAGCAGATATGTAGACAGATTTAGGAAAGATGTAAAGGTAACAGGGTTGCAGTGGTGGGTGATTTTAACTTCCCCAATATTGACTGGGACTCACTTAATGCCAGGTGCTTGGATGGGGCAGAATTTGTGAGGAACATCCAGGAGGGCTTCTTGAAACAGTATGTATATAGTCCAACTGGGGCTGGGGCCATTCTGGACCTGGTATTGGGGAATGAACACGGCCAGGTGGTCGAAGTTTCAGTGGGGGAGCATTTCGGGAACAGTAACCATAATTCCATAAGTTTAAAGGTACTTGTGGATAAGGATAAGAGAAGTCCTCAGGTGAAGGTGCTAAATTGGGGGAAGGCTAATTATAACAATATTAGGCAGGAACTGAAGAATTTAGATTGGGGGCGGCTGTTTGAGGGTAAATCAACATCTGACATGTGGGAGTCTTTCAAACGTCAGCTGATTAGAATCCAGGACCAGCATGTTCCTGTGAGCAAGAAATACAAGTTTGGCAAGTTTCGGGAAGCTTGGATAACACAGGATATTGTGAGCCTCGTCAAAAAGAAAAAGGAAGCATTTGTAAGGGCTGGATGGCTAGGAACAGACTTGAGGAATATAAAGACAGTAGGAAGGAACTTAAGCAAGGAGTCAGGAAGGCTAAAAGGGGTGATGAGAAGTCATTGGCAAACAGGTTTAAGGAAAATCCCAAGGCTTTTTATACATTTATAAAGAGCAGGATGGTAACCACGGAAAGGGTTGGCCCATTCAAGGACAGAGATGGGAATCTATGCGTGGAGCCAGAGGAAATGGGCGAGGTGCTAAATGAGTACTTTGCATCAGTATTCACCAAAGAGAAGGACTTGGTGGATGATGAGCCGAGGGAAGGGAGTGCAGATAGTCTCAGTCATCTCATTATCAAAAAGGAGGAGGTGGTGGGTGTCTTGCAAAGTGATAAGATAGATAAGTCTCCAGGGCCTGACGGGATCTACCCTAGAATGCTGAGGGAGGCAAGGGAAGAAATTGCTGGGGCCTTGACAGAAATCTTTGCATCCTCATTGGCTACAGGTGAGGTCCCAGAGGACTGGAGAAAAGCCAATGTTGTTCCTTTGTTTAAGAAGGGTGGCAAGGATAATCCAGGAAATTATAGGCCTGTGAGCCTTACGTCAGTGGTAGGGAAATTATTAGAGAGGATTCTTCGGGACAGGATTTACTCCCATTTAGAAACAAACGAACTTATTAGTGAGAGACAGCATGGTTTTGTGAAGGGGAGGTCGTGTCTCACTAATTTGATTGAGTTTTTTGAGGAAGTGACGAAGATGATTGATGAAGGAAGGGCATTGGATGTTATCTATATGGACGTTAGTAAAGCCTCTGACAAGGCCCCGCATGGCAGACAAAAGGTGAAGTCACACGGGATCAGAGGTGAGCTGGCAAGATGGATACAGAAGTGGCTCAGTCACAGAAGAAAGAGGGTATCAGTGGATGGGTGCTTTTCTGAATGGAGGGATGTGACTAGTGGTGTTCCGCAGGGATCAGTGCTGGGACGTTTGCTGTTTGTAGTATATGCAAATAATTGGGAGGAAAATGTTTCTGGTCTGATTAGTAAGTTTGCGGACGATGCAAAGGTTGGCGGAGTTGCAGATAATAATGAGGATTGTCAGAAGATACAGCAGGATATAGATCGGTTGGAGAATTGGGTGGAGAAATGGCAGATGGAGTTTAATCCGGACAAATGTGAGGTAATGCATTTTGGAAGGTCTAATGCAGGTGGGAGGTATACCGTAAATGGCAGAACCCTTCGGAGTATTGACAGGCAGAGAGATCTGGGCGTACAGGTCCACGGGTCACTGAAAGTGGCAACGCAGGTGGATAAGGTATTCAAGAAGGCAGACAGCATGCTTGCTTTCATCGGACGAGGCACAGAGTATAAAAATTGGCATGTCATGTTGCAGCTGTACAGAACCTTAGTTAGGCCACACTTGGAATTTTGGGTGCAATTCTGGCCACCACACTACCAGAAGGACGTGGAGGCTTTGGAGAGGGTACAGAGGAGGTTTACCAGGATGTTGCCTGGTCTGGAGGGCATTAGTTATGTGGAGAGGTTGGAAAAACTCGGATTGTTTTCACTGGAACGACGGAGGTGGAGGGGCGACATGATAGAGGTTTACAAAGTTATGAGCGGCATCGACAGAGTGGATAGTCAGAAGCTTTTTCCCAGGGTGGAAGAGTCAGTTCCTCAGCGACATAGGTTTAAGGTGCGAGGGGCAAAGTTTGGAGGGAATCTGCGAGGCAGGTTTATTACACTGAGGGTGGTGAGTGCCTGGAACATGCTGCCAGGGGAGGTGTTAGAAGCAGATACGATAGCGACGTTTAAGAGACATCTTGACAAATGCATAAATAGGAAGGTAATAGAGGGATATGGGCTCCGGAATTGCAGAAGGTGTTAGTTTAGGCAGGCATCAAGATCGGCGCAGGCTTGGAGGGCCGAATGGTCTGTTCCTGTGCTGTCCTGTTCTTTGGTATTTGTTCTTGACTGTAGTTACAGTGGCCCTGGGTCTGCAACACGACCAAGAAATGGAGCAGAGGCTGCAGAGAGGGGAAGCTCTGTAAAGTGAGAGGAGGAAGGGGCTCTGCCCTACCCTCCCTGGGTTTTCCAAGAGCACTTTTACTATGCACACCTAACCCAGGAGCAGTGTGTGAGGTAACTCTGATTCAATTAGGAGGTGGTCACAGAGCTGTGTCACCTCCTGCAACACTACCTGCAGCCTCACTGCGTGCAGTTCTGGTCGCCACATTACCAAAAGGATGTAGATGCTTTGGAGAGGGTGCAGAGGAGGTTCACCAGGATGTTGCCTGGTATGGAGGGCGCTAGCTATGAAGAGAGGTTGAGTAGATTAGGATTATTTTCATTAGAAAGACGGAGGTTGAGGGGGGACCTGATTGAGGTGTACAAAATCATGAGAGGTATAGACAGGGTGAATATCAAGAAGCTTTTTCCCAGAGTGGGGGATTCAATTACTAGGGGACACGAGTTCAAAGTGAGAGGGGAAAAGTTTAGGGGGGATATGCGTGGAAAGTTCTTTACACAGAGGGTGGTGTGTGCCTGGAACGCGTTGCCAGCGGAGGTGGTAGAGGCGGGCACGATAGCGTCTTTTAAGTTGTACCTAGACAGATACATGAATGGGCAGGAAGCAAAGAGATACAGACCCTTAGAAAATAGGCGAATGTTCAGATAGAGGATCTGGATCGGCGCAGACTTGGAGGGCCGAAGGGCCTGTTCCTGTGCTGTAATGTTCTGTTTTCTTTTGTTCTTTCTCACACCAGGGTGAGGACGGAGTTGTCAGTGGCTGTTAAGGTCACAGTTTCATTGAACTTCTATGTATCTGAATATTTCCACGCAGGAGCAGGAGACATATCAAACATAGAGTCATAGAGAGTGACAGATAGATTTATGGCACAGAAGATGGCTATTCGGCCCCTCGGTGCCCGCTCCCTGTGGAACAATCCAGTCAGTCCCACTCTCCCAGTCAGTCCCCGTATCCCTGCAAGATCATCTCCTTCGGGTGTCCATCCAGTATCCTTTTGAATTCATTGTCTCTAATGATGAAATCCAAGATCTGATATGCTTCGCTAAACACTCTCCTAATTTGTCCTGCCACCTTCACAGATCAATGCATATGCAGCCCCAGGTAGCTCTGTCCCTGCACAATCTTTAGAACTGTGTCATTAAGTCTATATTACCTTCCTATTCCTTCTGACAAAATACATCACCTCACACTCCGTTGGATGAAATTCCACCTGCCACTTCTCTGTCCATTCTGCTAGCCTATCTATATCCTGCTACAGGTGGTTTGCAACATCCTCACTGTTTACCACACCTCCAAGATTGGTATCATTGGAACATTTTGAAATTCTACTCTGTATTCCAAGATCCATGTAACTCATATATAGCAAAAAAACAAACAATGGTCCTAAGCACTGACCCTTGGGGAACATCACTGTCTACCATCCTCCAGTCTGAAAAACAACCATTTAACACATTTCTCTTTTTTATGTCCTATGGACAATTTTTGATCCAATTAGATGCTATTCCATGAGGTTCAATTTTGTTAGCCAAGCTTCTGTGTGTTTATTTGTCAAATAATTTCATAACATCCACGTAGACAACATCCACCACATTCCCTTCATCAACCTTCTCTGATTCTCTAAATAAATTCAATTACTTCATCAAGCATGGTGTGCCTTTTAGAAATCCGTGCTGACAATCCTTAATTAACTCAACCTCTCCAAGTGTGTGTTGTCCTTTTCCCCTGATTATTGCTTCTAAAACTTTCCTCACAGCTGTTGTTAAACTAACTGACCAGTAGTTACTAGGCCTGTGCGTTGTCCATTGATAATTCTGGGAGGTGAGGGTGACCATCTATGTCATCAATATCTCCCTCAGCAGGGAGAAGCAGGATGAGAGATCCCGTGGCTTTGTCAGGATAGCG
Source organism: Heterodontus francisci (assembly GCF_036365525.1). Lineage (NCBI taxonomy): Eukaryota > Metazoa > Chordata > Chondrichthyes > Heterodontiformes > Heterodontidae > Heterodontus > Heterodontus francisci. The sequence goes on from NW_027142342.1 coordinate 3,737,455, forward strand.
GGATTCCTGATGGCGTAGGTGGTTCTGCGGGGCCCCCATGTCAACCCATGGGTTGAGGTACAGGGACTGAAAGAACTCTCACTCCATCAATGTGCAGTTGGTGTGTGAGCATGGCCAGTACGTCATGTTGGTGAATGTCCACCATCCTGGCAGCAGCCACCATCCCTTCATTCTGAAGCAGTCAGCCGGTCCCAACACATCGGGGCTCCATGAAGAACCAGAATGTAGCTCCTTGGAGACAAATGAACCCCCTCTAGACACAGCCCATGCTTCTACACCCTCAATCAACCTCCCACCGTCAACCGTTAGTTACGCAATTAGCATGTGAATGATGCGAGCGATGGAGTCACCAGGAACATGATGGAACAGACCATCGGTGTGATGAAGCAATGCTTCCGATGTCTGAACCGCTCGGGGAGAGCCCTCCAGTACACACTGGAGCAGGTGCCTGAGTTCATGGTGTTCCGCTGCACCCTTCATATCATCACCATCATGAGGACACAGGCATTGGCACCAGGAATCCAGAGGCCACCTCAGGAGGAGGTGGGAGGGAAGATATTTCCTGGATGCCTTCGACCCGGACAGGCCATCGGAGAGTCCCTGCTAAGATTCCATTTCCCATAGGACAACTTCCCTTTCCAGCCATGAATTCCCCATTCTCCACCATTACACCCATCTGAGACGCCCCATCACAGTGTCCCCTTGGTCAGCATCCTGTAATAAAAACATCAGAGAATTATTACAGCACATAAGGACCAATTCAGGCTTTCGTGTCTGCACAGGCTCTCCGAATGAGCAATTCACCGAATGCCGTTCCCTGCATTCTCCCTGCAACCCTGCACATTCTTCCTTCTTATATAACAGTCTATTCAACTTCAATTGAACCTGCCTCCACCACACTCTCAGGCAGTGCATTCCAGACTCTAACCAATCACTGTGTGAAAAAATATTTTCCTCAGGTCATCTTTGCTTCTTTTACCCATGACTTTAAATCTGTGCCCTTTCATTCTCGATCCTTTCACGAGTGGGAACTGTTTCTCTCTATCTACTCTGTCCAGACACCTCATGATTTTTGAAACCTCTAACAAAGCACCTCTTCGCCTTCTCCGAGGAAAACAGTCCTAACTTCTCCAGCTTATCTTCATAACTGAAAATCCTCATCCCAGGAATCATTCACGTGAATATTTTCTGTACTCTCTCCAATGCCCTCACGTCTTTCCTCAAGTGTGGCACCCAGAACTGGACGCAATGCCACAGCTGAGGCTGAAATAGTCTCTTATATAAGTTCAAAGTAACTTCCTTGCTCTTGTACGCTATGCCCCTATTAATAAAGCCCAGGATACTGTATGCTTTATTAAACACTTTCTAAACCTGTCCTGCCACCTTCGATGACTTCTGCACATATACACACAGGTTCCTCTGCTCTTGCACACCCGATAGAATTGTACCCTTTATTGTATATTGTCTCCCCATGTTCTTCCTATCAACATGAATCACTTCACATTTCTCTGTATTGAACTTCATCTGCCACCTGCCTGCCCATTCCACCAACTTGTGTGTGTACTTTTGAAGTTCTACACTATCCTCCTCACAGTTCACAATGCTTCCAACTTTCGTATCAGCTGCAAACTTTGAAATTGTGCCTGCATACCCAGGTTTAGGTCCTTAATATATATCAGGAAAAGCAAGGATGTCTGGGGAACTCTACAACAAACCTTCCTCCAGCCTGTAAAACATCCATTAATCATTAATGTTTGTTTCCTGTCACTTAGCTAATTTCGTATCCATGTTGCTACCATCCCTTTTATTCCATGAGCTTCAAGTTTGCTCACAGTTCTGTTGTACGGCTTTGTATCAAAAGGTTTTGCATGCAGGGAATAGTTAAATGTCTGGAATGCACTGCTTGAGAATGGTGGAGGCAGGTTCATTTGAAACTGAATAGACCGTTATATGAAAATCAATGTACACCACATCAACAGAATTGCTCTCGTCAACTTTCTCTGATACCACCTCAAACATTTCCAGCAAATTAGTTAAACATGATGTTCTCTCAAGAAATCCATGCTGGCTTGTTTAATTAACTCGCATTTGTCCATGTGACTATTAGCTTTGTCCAAGATTATTTCTTTCTAGAAGTTTTCCCAGCACCGAAGTTAAACTGACAGGCCTGTAGTTGCTGGACTTATCTTTACACCCTTTTTGAACAAGGGTGTAACGTTTACAATTCTCCAGTCCTCTTGCATCACCCTCAAGTCTAAGGAAGACGGAAAGATTATGGCCAGTGTCTCTGCGATTTACACCCTCACTTCCCTCAGTATCCTTGGATGCATATCATCTGGTCCTGGTGCTTTATTCAATTTAAGTCCAGACAGCCGATCTAATACTTCCTCTTTATCAATTTTAAACCCCACTAGTGTCTGACTTACCTCCTCTTTCAACATTGCCTGGGTTGCGTCTTGGAATCATAGAAAGTTTATGGCACAGAGAGAGGCCACTTGGCCCATCGTGTCTATGCTGTCCAAAAAACGATCCATCCATTCTAATCCTATATTCCAGCATTTGATAGATTACAGCACTTGAGGTGCATATCCAGACACCTTTTGAATGAGTTGTTGGTTTCTGCCTCAACTACCCTTTCAGAAAGTGAGTTCCAGACTCCCACCACCCGCTGGGTGAAAAATAAAATCCGCAGCTCACTTATAATCTTTCAACCAATCACTTTAAGTCCATGCCCACTCGTCACTGACCTCTTTGCTCAGGTGAATGGACCCTTCAGCTCCACTCTACCCAGACCCCTCTCAGTTTTGTACATTTCAATCAGATTTACCCTCAGCCTTCTCTATTTCAAGGAGAACAGTCCCAGCCTGTCCAATCTTTCCTCATGGCTGCATTTTTCCAGTCCTCGCCACATCCTCATAAATCTCCTCTGCACCCTCTCGGGTGCAATTACATCTTTTCTGTAATGAGCTGTCCAGAACTGCACACAGTCCTCAAGTTGTTTGCTGGCCAATGAGTTATAGAATTCCAGCATAACCTCCCTGGCCGTATATTCTATACCTCGGCTAATAAAGGAAAGGATTCCATATCTTCTTCCTTGGTAAAGACAGGTGGAAATTATTCATTTAGTACCTCAGCTATATCCTCTGCCTCCATGTGCAAATCCCCTTTATGGTCCGGAGTCGGCCCCATTGTTCCTTTTACTACCCTATTACTATTTAGATGCCGATAGAAAACTTTGGGATTTCCTTTAATGCTCGCCTAATTTCATGCTCTCTCTTTGCTTCCCTTATTTGCTTTTTCACTTCCCCTCTGGACCTTCTGTATTCAGCCTGCTTCTCAATAGTATTTTCTACCTGATGTCCGTTATATCAGACATAAACTTGTCAACTTTTCGTGCGGCCTTCAAAGATCTGTCTGAATACACACCAAGTCTCTCTGTTACTGTCTCCTCATTTAAACAATACCCATTTGTTTCTGTTGCCTTCCCTTACACTTCTTACCCAAATGTCTCACTTCACACTTCACTGTGTTAAATTACATCTGCCATGTTCCTGCCCATTTCACCAGTCAGTCTCTGTCCTCCTGAAGTCTGCTACTATCCTTCTCACTGCTTATTAACATTTCTGACGTTCATGCCATCTGAAAACGTTGACATTATCCCCACTGTACACAAGCCCATTGCATTAACATATAACAATAGTGATCCCAACAGTGACCCTGGGGAACTCCATTGACTACTTCCCTCCAGACTGAAGAATAACCATTCTCCACTACTCTCTACTTTCTGTCACTGCGCTAATTTCCCATTAATGAAACGCCTTTCATGACCACTGCATGTCACAAAGTGATTTACAACCAATGAATACTTCTTGAACCGAAATCATTCTTGTAATGTAGGAAACAGGCAGACTATTTCTGCACAGCAAGATCCCACAAGCAGCAATGTGATGATGATCAGATCTGTTTTTGCGATGCTTATTGAAGGATAAATATTGACAAGGACACCGGGAATAATTCCCCTGCTCTGCTTCTACATAGTGCAATGGGATCTTTAACATCCACCTGAGAGGGCAGACTGCAACTTGGTTTAAAGTTTCATTCGATAGACTGCACCTCTGACAGTGCAACACACCCTCAGTACTGCACTGCAATGTCAGCATTGATTCTTGTGATCAAGTCCTGCAGTGACACTTGATCCTGGAAGCTTGTGACAGAAAGGGGAAAGAGATACAATCTGAGTCACGGCTGACATTAACCCTTTAATCCCATGTGTTTCTAATTCGGTAACACGGTTGTTATGTGGTCCTTTCTCAAACGACTGTGGAAAGGATAGGGATATTGTGAAAGTACAGGCAGGAGAAATATGTCTGTGCTGCCCCTTTCAAAGAGAAATCCAGTCAGTCCCACTCCCAGGCTTTTTCACTGTATCCTTGCATTTTTTCTCCTTCAGATATTTATCCAATTCCCTTTTGGGATCTACTATTGAATCTGTATCCATCAGCCTATCAGACAGTGCATCCCAAATCCAAACCACTCAGAAACAAAAATCCTCATGTCTGCCTCTTTTACCAAATGCCTGAAATCTGTGTCTCTTGGACATTGGAAATAGTTTCTCTTTATTTAATTTATCTAAATCCTTCTAATGTTAAACACCTCAATCAAATCTCCTCTGAAAGTTCTCTGCTCTAAGCAGAACAACCCCAGCTACATAACTGTAATCCCTCATGCCTGGACAAATTCTAGTAAAACAGTTCTGTACCCTCTCCGAAGGCTTCATGTCCTTCCTAAAGTGTGGTTCCCAGTATTCGACACAAGACTCCAGGTGCAGCTGAACTAGTATTTTATATATGTTTCACATAATGTCCTTGCTTTTGTTCTTTTTGCCTCTATTTATAAACCCTAGGATCCTATATATTTATTAACTGTCCAGTTAACCTTTCCTGCCACCTTCAAAGATTTGTGTATAAACACCCCAGGTGTCTCTGTTATTTCACCACCTTTATGGTTGTTCCATTTAACTTGTATTGTCTCTCCTCATTCATCCTTTCAAAATGTATTACCTCACACATCTGCAATACCAATTAAATATTGAGAAGATTGAAGCCATTGTTTTCTGTCTCTGCTCCAAACATTTCCTAGTTACACACTCCATCCCTCTCCTTTGTAAATGTTTGAGACGAAGCCAAACTGTTCACAAACTTGTTTACATAGCTAACCTTGAGATCCCTTGAGATGAGCTTCCTACCAAATTTTCACACCATCAGTAAAATGGCCTATTTCCACCCTTGGTGAAGTTGCTGGTTAAAGAGAAAATTAACGCAATAGTGAGGCAGGATATTAGCTCTGACGATGCCGAATATGTATGGGTCGAGCTGAGAAACACTAAGGGGTAGAAAACGTTAGTGGGGGTTGTATATAGACCCCCAGACTGTTGTGCTGAATTTGGGAATGGCATTGAACAGGATATTAGAGACGCATGCGATAAAGGAACATCTGTAATTTTGGGTTTCTTGAATCTGCATATAGATTGGGCAAATTAAATTGGTCACAATACATTGTGGAGGAATTCCTGGAGAATATACGGGATGGTTTTCGGGGCCAATTCATTGAGGAACCAACTGAAGAACAGGCCATCCTGGACTGGTTATTGTGTAATGAGAGAGGAATAATTGACAATCTAGTTGTGCGAGATCCCTTGGGGATGAGCGACCATAATATGATAGAATTCTTCATCATGATGGAGAGTTACCTAGTTGATTCTGAGACTAAGGACGTGAATCTTAATAAAGTAAGCTACGAAGGTATGAGGCATAAGTTGTCGATGATACATTGGGAAACGTTACTTAAAGAGATGACCCTGGATAGGCAATGGCAAACATTCAAAGAGCGCATGGATGAACTGTAACAATTGTTTATCCCTGTCTGGCGCAAAAGTAAAACGGAAAAGGTAGCCAAATCATGGCTTACAAGGAAAGGTCGAGATAGCATTAGATCCAAGGATGAGGCATATAAATTCGCCAGGAAAAAACAACAGACCTGAGGATTGGGAGCAGTTTAAAATTCAGCAAAGGAGCACCAAGGGATTGATTAAGAAGGGGAAAATGGAGTACGAGTGTAAGCTTGCGGGGAACATAAAAACTGACTGCAAACGAATCTATAGGTATGTGAAGCGGAAAAGATTGGCGAAGACAAATACAGGTCCGTTACAGTCAGAAACAGGGAAATTTATTATGGGAAACAAAGAAACGGCTGACCAACTAAATGCATCCTTTAGTTCTGTCTTCACAAAGGAGGACGCCAATATCATACCAGAAATGTTGGTGAATACAGGGTTTAGTGAGAGAGAAACTGAAAGAAATCAGTATGAGTAGAGAAATGGTGTTGGGGAAGTTGATGGCATTGAAGGCCGATAAATCCCCAGGGCCTGGTAAACTACATCCCAGAGTACTTAAGGAAGTGGCGCTAGAAATAGTGGATGGACTGGTGGTCATCTTCCAAGATTCTATGGACTCTGGAACAGTTCCTACAGATTGGAAGGTATCTAATGTTATCCCACTATTAAAAAAGGGAGGTAGAGAGAAAGCAGGAAATTGTAGACCAGTCAGCCTGACATCGGTCGTGGGGAAAATCCTGGAGTCCATTATTAAATATTTTGCAGCAGAGCACTTGGAGAATAGTGGTAGAATCGGACAGAGTCAGCATGGATTTATGAAAGGGAAATCATGCTTGATAAATCTACTAGCATTCTTCCAGGATGTAACTAGGAGAGTTGATGAGGTGGAGCCAGTGGATGTGGTTTAGTTGCATTTTCAGAAGGCTCTCGACAAAGTTCCACGTAAGGGAATAGCATGTAAAATTAAAGTGCACGAGACTGGGGGTAGTGTATTGCGATAGATAGAAAATTGGTTGGCAGACAGGAAACAAAGCATTGGAACATACGGATCTTTTTGTGAATGGCAGGCAATGACTAGTGGGGTACCGCTGGGATCGGTGCTAGGACCCCAGCTATTCACAATATATATGTTAATGATTTAGATGAGGAAACTAAATGTAATATCTCCAAATTTGCAGATTATACAAAATTGAGTGTGAGGGTAAGTTGTGAGGAGGATGCAGAGAGGCTTCAGGGTGATTTGGACAAGTTGAGTGAGTGGGCAAATGCATGGCAGATGCAGTATAATGTGGATAAATGTGAAGTTATCCACTTTACTAGCAAAAACAGGAAGGCAGATTATTATCTGAACGGCTATAAACTGAGAGAGGGGAATGTGCAGCGAGACCTGGGTGTTCTCGTACACCAGTCACTGAAGGTAAGCATGCAGGTGCAACAGGCGGTAGAAAAAGGCGAATGTTATGTTGACCTTAAAAGAGACAGGATTCGAGTACAGTAGCAGGGATGTTTTACTGCAATATACAGGGCCTTGGTGAGGCCGCACTTGGAATGTTGTGTGCAGTTTTGGTGTCCTTATCTGAGGAAGGATGTTCTTGCAAGAGGGAGTGCAGTAGAGTTTTTCCAGTCTGATACCTGGGCTGGTAGGACTGCCGTATGAGGAGAGATTGAGTCGGTTAGGACTATATTCACTGGAATTCTGAAGAGTGAGGAGGGATCTCATCGAAACCTATAAAATTCTAACATGACTTGACAGGGTAGATGCAGGAAGGATGTTCCCGATGGTGGGGGACTCCTGAACCACAGGATATGGGGTAAAACTTTCAGGTCTGAGATGAGGAGACGTTTCTTCACCCAGAGAGTGGTGAGCCTGTGGGAACCTGTCATCACGCCCATATCCAAGGGAGATTGGAAGCTTCTGGCCAGTGCCTCTGCTATTTCCCCCATTCCTTCCCTCAGCAACCCTCATACATCCCATCCAGACTGGATAAATGTTCAACTTTGTTGTGGTACAAAAGTGTTGGATTGAAAACGGTTAACTGAATCTGTTTGTTCCGTGACTGTAATTAATGTCAGTCTCCATGGGCCCTAATTGTGTCACTGGACGTTTTCCATCTCCTATTAATAAGGGGATTCTTTCAATGTGTTATTCCATAGTGTCAGTGGGAACATCAGCCCCGGCACTAACAGAGATCAGCTGCTCCAGAGAGATAGAGAGAGGATAGGTTAGAATCTGAGAACAAAAGACTGGAATGTGACAAAAATGGGTCAAAATCTGAGAACAATAGATTGGAATGTTACAACAATGGACAGGAGTTTATCCTCGGATCTTTCCTCTCTTTCTACATATTATGATCGGTACTCAATTAACACTCGCATCTATCTCGCACAGAAGATTATTCAATATATTTACTATCCCATCCTGGCTATTATTGGTGTCCCTGGTAAGTCTCTCTATCTAGCTATTAATTCTTTAAACCATGTTTAACTGCATTACTGCTCCTGTAACTTACTCTGCCCTTCTTGCTGCCGTTGTATGCCTGGTGAATACTGCCAGCTATTAGCTCTATAAACCATTGTCAACTGTATTACAGTTCTTGTCATTTACTCTCTCACCTTTGCTGCTGTTTCTGTCTCTATTTCAGGCTAGGAGATCTGCAAACCCTGTTTCACTGAAATACTGTTCTGTCATGTAACTTTTGGGAAGACTGAAGCCAGTGTCATTGGTCTCCATCTCAAACTCCATCCCCTATCTGGGAAGCACATACTCCACCCTGCCCAATTTCTGTGGCTCAACCAGACAGTTTACAACTTCTGTGTTATATTTAAACCTGAGCTGAGTTCATCTCCATATTCTTTCCATCACCAAGCCTGCTGAAAACTATGTCTGTGATATCACCCATCTCCATCTCTGCCTCAGCCCCTCTATTGCATAAACCCTCATCTGCATCACTCTTAGATACACAGCTGACTATTCCAATTCCATCTTGGTCACGTCCCAGTTATAAACCTCCATAAACCACAGCCCATCCAGAACTCTGCTGCCTGTATTCTAACTCACACCAAATCCCGATCACCCATCACCCCTGTGCTCACTGATCTACATTGGCTCCCGGTCTGGCAGCACCTTAATTTTAATATTCTCATTCGTGTGTTTGAATCTCTCCATGGCCTCACCCCTCCATTTATTCACTTTCCCCTGTGCATTTCACATATTCCTGCAAATCTTTCGACTTCACTCTTTTTTCTGTTCTCCTTGTAAAGTGAATTTATTTCCCTCTGTATGTGTCCCGAGCCAGGATTATAGACTCTGCATCAAGACTGCTGTTGACGGTGCAGAAGCTGGGATTCATAAAGACATGTGAATCGCACAGCCGGCCACTTCCAGTGCTGTCTGCACAATATCCCATGCTGGGCGGGGCTCCAGCCCAGTCGTATCTTCTCTGTGCTATTAGCGTGGTCTTCACAGCCGGCCACTTCTACTGTGGCCTGCACACTGTCCCAAGCTGGGCAGGGCTCTAGCTCAATTGTACCTTGTATGTGTTGTTCCTTTGAGGGTGGATTTGAAATTGATGTCAATGTACCATAGCAGCAGCTTTGGTGTACTTCTTTGAAACTTGGTCAGTGAATGTCCAATGACCGCCTGTGTTAGTCACTTTCAGTTGAACATACATTCAAAGGATGAATTTAAAAGGACCAGTCATCCAACTGACAGGTGAGGGGCTTTTGACTTACTTCTGCTATTGTAAAGTTAGTGGAGGTGCTGTGGATGGTTTTCTGGAGGTTGTGTTGTGAGCTGCTGCAGACATGCAGGGAGGACAGAGGATTTGGTAACCCAACTCTGGACGAGGTATGGGGACTGTAGTTGCAGTGTCTCTGGGTCTGTAACATGACCAACACATGGAGCAGAGGCAGCAGAGAGGGGAAGCTCTGTAAAGAGGGAGGAGGAGGGGGCTCTGCACTACCCACCCCGGGTTTTCCAAGAGCACTTTTCCTACCTACACCTAACCCTGGAGCAGTGTGTGAGATGACTCTGATTCAATAAGGAGGAGGTCACAGAGCTGTGTCACCTCCTGTAACACAACCTGGAGCCTCACACCAGGGTGAGGACGGAGCTGTCAGTGGCCGTTAAGGTCACAGTTTCATTGAACGTCTATGTATCTGGATCGTTCCAGGCAGGAGCAGGAGACATATCCAACAGAGAGTGGTAGAAATCGATAGTCATTTACAACACAGAAGGAGGCCATTCAGCCCCTGCATGCCGGCTCTCTGTGGAACAATCCAGTCAGTTCCACTCCCCCGCTCAATTCCCGTATCCCTGCAAGTTCATTTCCTTCAGGTGTCCATCCAGTTTCCTTTTGAAATCATTGATTGTCTCAGCTTCCACCCCCCTCATGGGCAGTGAGTTCCAGCTCATTACCATCCACTGTGTAAAAAGGTTCTTCCTCATATTCCCCCTGTATCTCATACCCGAAACCTTCCATCTGTGTCCCCTAGGCTGTGTTTCATCAGTTAATGGGAACAGTTTTTCCTTGTCTATCTTATCTAAGTCCATCATAATCATGTACACCTCTATCAAATCTCTCTCAATCTCCTTTACACCAGGAGAACAACTTCATCGTCTCCAAACTCACTTTGCAACTAAACTCCCATCCCTGGAATCATTCTGGTAAATCTCCTCTGCACCCTCTCAGGGACTTTCACATCCTTCCTACAGTGTGGTGACCAGAACTGTACACAGTTCTCGAGTTGGTGTCTAACCAAAGCTTTATGAAGGTTCCGCATAACTTCCCTTATTTTGTATCTTTGCCTCTATTGATGAATCCCAATATCTGATATGATTTGCTAAACACCCTCCTAATATGTCCTGGCACCTTCAAAGATCAATACATATGGAGCCCCAGATCCCTCTGTTCCTGCACAATCTTTAGAACTGTGTCATTAAGTCTATATTGCCTTCCTCTTCCAACTGACAAAATACATCACATCACACTCCTCTTTATTAAGTTCTACCTGCCACTTCTCTGTCCATTCTGCTAGCCGATCTATATCATGTTGCAGGTGGTTTGTGACATCCTCCAAGATTGCAATCATCAGAAAAAATGCAAATTCTTCTCTGTATTCCAAGATCCATGTCATTTATATGTAGCAAAAAAAAAGCACAGTATTCCTCGTACTGACCACTGGGGACATTACTGTCTACCATCCTCCAGTCTGAACAACAACCATTTAACACATTTCTCTTTTTTCTGTCATTTGGACAATTTTTGATCCAAATGGATGCTATTCCTGAGCTTTAATTTTGTTAACCAAGCTTTTGTGTGGTTGTTCATCAAACAATTTCATAAAATCCATGCAAACTACATCCACCACATTCCCTTCATCAACCTTCTCAGATCATCGAAATAAATTCAATTCGTTCAGTCAAGCATGATCTGCCTTTTTAGAAATCCGTGCTGACAATCCTTAAATAACTCAAACCTCTCCAAGTGTGTGTTGATTTTTCCCTGATTATTGCTTCTAAAACCTGACTCACCAATGATGTTAAACTAACTGAACTGTAGTTGCGAGGCCTGTGTGTTGTCCATTGATAATTCTGGGAGGTGAGGGTAACCATCTATGTCATCATTTTCTTCCTCAGCAGGGAGAAGCAGGATGAGAGATCCCGTGGCTTTGTCAGGATAGTGGGATTCCTAATGGTGTAGGTAGCTCTGCGGGGCCCCCATGTCAACAGGGAGAGGTACAGGAACTGGAAGCACTCTCACTCCATTAATGTACAGTTGGTGTGTGTGCCTGCCCAGTACATCATGTTGGTGAATGTCCACTATCCTGGCAGCAGCAAGGATACCTTCAATTTGAAGCAGTCAGCCGGTCCCAATACTCCGGGGCTCCATGCAGAACCAGAATGTGGCTTCTCGGAGGCAAAGGGAACTCCTCTAGACACAGCTCATGTTTCTACACCCCCAAACCACATCCCACCACCAACCAACCTCACAAAGTTAACATGGGTATAATGTGAGCAATGGAATCACCAGGAACATGGTGGAACAGACCATCGATGTAATGAAGCAATGCGTCCGAAGTCTGAACCGCTCGGGTGGAGTCCTCCAGTACTCACTGGAGCAGGTGTCCAAGTTCATGGTGTTCTGCTGCACCCTTCATATCATTACCATCATGAGGACACAGGCATTGGCACCAGGAATCCGGAGGTGACCTCAGGAGGAGGAGACAGGGAGGATATTTCCTGTATGCCTTCCAGCCGGACAGGTTGTCGGAGAGTCCCTGCTAAGATTCCGGTTCCCATAGGACAACTTCTCTTTCCCGCCATGAATCCCCCATTCTCCACCATTACACCCATCTGAGATGCCCCATCACAGTGTTTTTTCAGCACAGAAGGAACTATTCAGCCAGTTGTGTCTGCACCGGCTCTCCAAATGCACAATTCACCTAATCCCATTCCCTGCCTTCTTCCCGGAACCATGCACATTCTTCCTTCTCATATACCAGTTTATTCAGCTTTAGCATGTTCATAGATGTGGTCACCACACTGCTGAAGAGCATGCAGGGAGAGTGGGAATGGGTGATCAGCAGCCAGTCAAAAATTATCAGGCAGGTAGTGCCGGAGACCCCTGAGTGCATCTCACTCTCCAACAGGTATTCAGTTCTGAATACTGAGGAAAGTGATGCTTCTCCTGGGGAGTGCAGCCACAGCAAGTCCATGTCAACATGGGTGGCTAAGCTGCAGAGCAGCATACAGGGATGACTGGAAGAGCCATAGTGATAGGTAAGTCAATAGTCAGGGGAACAGACTGGCGTTTCTGCGGCCACAGACGTGAATCCAGGATGGTGTGTTGTCTCCCAGGTGCCAGGGTCAAGGATGTCACTCAGCGACTGCAGAGCATCTTGAAGGAGGAGGGGAACAGCCAGAAGTCGTGGTCCACATGGGAACCAACGACATAGGTAGAAAGAGGGATGTGGTCTTGCAGTCAGAATTTAGGGAGCTAGGGAAGAAATTAGCAAGCAGGACCTCAAACATAGTCAAAAAGTAGAATTCGCAAGATTACTCCCAGTGCCAGGTGCAACTGAGTATAGAAATAGAAAGATAAGGCAGACGAATGTGTGGCTGGAAAGATGATGCAGGAGGGAGGGATTCATATTCCTGTGACACTGGGACCGGCTCTGGGGGAGATGGGACCTTTACAGGCCGGACGGGTTGCACATGAACAGAGCCAGGACTGGGCTCCTTGCGGAACCTTTTTCTAGTACTGTTGGGGAGGGTTTAAACTAGTTTAGCAGGGAGGTGGGGGACCTGAGGGTAGACTCAGCTGGGACAAAATCAGAAATGAAAATGGAAGGTGGCAAATTAATGGATGAGTCTAGAAGACAGAGGAAATGAGGGTGAGAAAATGAAAAAAAGGTTTGGCAGTGCTCAAGGGTATCTATTTCAATGCATGGAGTGCTGCAAATAAATCAGATGATCGGAGGGCAAAAATAGACATGTGGCAGTATGACATCATAGTTATTACAGAAACATGGCTTAAGGTGGGACAGGAATGGCAACTCAACGTTCCTGGTTACCGGGTTTTCAGACGCAATAGGGAGGGGGTTAAGAAAGGAGAGGATTGGCAATTCTGGTCAAGGAATCTTTTGCAGCTGTGAGGAGGGATGATATGTTGGAAGGTTCATCAAGTGAGGCCATACGGATTCAGCTAAGGAACCACTGCTGGGAGTGTGATCTCGACAGCCAAATAGTCAGAGGTTAATCGAGGAGCAGATAAGTAGGCAAGTCTCTGAGAAGTGCAAGAACAACAGGGCAGTAATAGTAGGGTATTTTAATCACTCCGATGTTAACGAGGATAGTTTTAGTATGAAAAGAATTGAGGGAGCAGAATTCTTGAGGTGCATTCAGGACAACATTTTTGTCCAGCATGCAGAAAGTCCAACTGGAGAGGTGCAGTCTTGGACTTTATTTTGGGAAATTACGATGGGCAGGTGGATGGAGTGTCAGGGGAGAGCATTTTGGTGGGAGTGATCATAATTCAGTCAGTTATAACATAACTATGGAAACGTACAGACATAGAATAGGAGTTAGAGTTCTCAATTGGGGCAAGGCCAATTTTACTAAACCGAGGAGCGAAAGTGGACTGGAAACAGCGACTTGAAGGTAAATCAGTCTCAGAGCACTGGGAGGCATTCAAAGTGGAGATTCAAGGGGTTCAGGGTAAACATGTTCCCACAAAGGAAAAGATTGAGGCGGCCAAATCTAGAGTCCCATGGATGTCAAGGATCCTACATGGTAAGATAAGACAGAAAAGGGAAGCATATATCCGACACTGAGAACTCAATACTACAGAAAATTGAGAGGAGTTTAGAAAGTTGAAACACGAAAGAGGTGAGTTTATTATACTTAACAATATAAAACACATCCACACGAGAATCACACAGAAATAGATTACAGAGTGAGAAGTAAATTTTTGGGTGGATTGGAGTCCAGAATAAATATAAAAATAAAATACTCATTCTGTGAGGTTGGACGATTCGGAGGTCTTCTGGCTGAAGTTGTATTCTTGAAGTCTTTGTCTATTTGAAGTGTCCTTTGTCGCTGGCCCACATGGCTCAGAGATTTCTTGGAGGCAGACTTGTAGGTGTCTTCCTTTCCCTGATGTCTCTGTCTGCAGTAATCTATAGGCTTGGAGGGACCGCAGTCGGATGTGGTTTTCAAAATTGTGATGTTATCTGAAGAGAGAGAAGGGACACATCCCTTCTGCTTCTGCACAATTTGAACCACTGGCTTGACTGTCTTTGTCCAGTGGAATCTAACAGCTTTCACAGAGATGGGCAGAAGGTCTCATGACTGCCTCACTGTATTCCCTAGACCCTTATAATGAGATTCAAGGTTGGAAACTTCTTTCTCCCCAGGATTCAGGAGACCAGTATTTACACTTGGAGGAGTTTGCTCTTTCAAAGTCAGTGTGTCAGGGTGGCCTTGTATGCCATGTTAATGATTGTAAGCTTAGGTAATTCAATCGCTAGAACAAGCCAGTGATTTGGGTCCAGGCTCATCAGACGTGTCTCCTGTTGTAGGCCTTGGAATGTGAAAAAGTATTTCAGATGCCAATTGCGGTGGCCATCTTGGCTGCCTGTTTTTTCAAGTTTAACTGTCGGATTTTTCCATTAAATATTTAGTGTACGTTTCCAATCTATGAATTAAAATTCATCATTTGGCATATTGTGTTATCTTGACACTGCAAATGTGATAATAGGAACATTTCATTGCAGAATTGTGGGAAGAAATAGACGGAAACACACATTTCTTCCCAATAATCACTTCTCAAATTCACACATTAATCTTAGAATTACTGCAGCTGACATTTTCTGTTACAGTTGTGCTGATTTAATTGTGTTGGAGTTTTTTTCTGGGATGGTTATGTGTCGGGTTCGACCCTGGACAATGCATCAACAGTTACTATATATGTTTTTCTCTCTCCAGCAATGAAGCTTTAACCATTCAGGTTCCTGCACCTTGATAATCTTTCTCCCTAAACCGACAGTGAGTAATAACTTGTTTCTTTAACCCCAGTGAGGTGGCTGAGATTTCCTCTGGGCCTTTGTTCTTGCTGAGTACTGCTTTGAAATTGTTGTGTTTGATTAGATTTGGGTTTGGGACCTGATCATTGGGTTCTTCAGTGGGTAGATCCACACTGAGCTCACTTTTAGCTTTCTGGTAAGGTACACAAGTGCTGGTTACTTGAGGGTATTTTCCCTTCACTTTTCCCTTTACTATGGGGAGGATCTTTTTTTCTAATCTGCCCTATATCCTCTGGGATATTAGTGTTCGCAGATGTCTGTCCAGCTTTCACTGCACTCTCCTGCGGCACTTCGAATAAGTAAGGCATCACCCTCACCATTGGCATGCATGTTTGGGACCTTTCTGTGCCCTTGCATGTTTATATAAATGCTGTTCGCAGCCGATTTAGGGTGCCTCTTGGACCTGCATTTCAGGAGGAGAGTGTGGGGATTAATTTATCTAACATTTCAGGGTTGACTAATCGGAGAATAGGAAATTCCAGTTGGTATTCCTCCTGGCCCTCCTCTAACCTGTCCTCACGATTCTTTTCAATCCTTCCCTCCCGACTGTCTGACAGATCTGTAGTTGCCTGTCCCCTCCATAGCCTTTACTTTTTTTTTCCTTTGGTCTGGGGTGTCAATTAAATAATTTACCTGGCTATTCCTTTTGCCACTCGATATGGACCACTGAACCGGGATTTCAGGGATTCCCCCTGCATTGGGAGTAGTAACAATACATGGTCTCTGGGCTGAAATGTTCTAACCTTGACATTTCTTTATGTTTACATTTTCACAGCTGCCTGGGAGATCTTTAGGTGTTCCTGAGCCATTGCACAGGCTCCCCTGAGCCGCTCCCAGAGCATGGAAATGTAGTCTAACACGGAAGACTCATCCCTCTGTCCCCAAAACTTCTCCTTGATTAGTTAAAGAGAACCACTCGCCTCGTGTCCAAAAACTAATTCAAAGAGACTAGAGCCAGTGGAATCATTGGTTAAGTCCCTGATAGGCAACAGGAGAAATCCCAGCCCTTTGTCCCAGTCATGGGGTTTCTCATAGCAGTATGGCCTGATCATTGTTTTTAGGGTCTGGTGGTACCGCTCCAGAGCCCCTTGTGACTGTGGTTGGTAAGCCTTGGACTTTATTTGTGTTATGTCCAGATTACCCATGACCGTTTCAAAAAGATTAGACATAAAATGCTTACCCTGGTCCATCTGGATCTCAGCAGGCAGCCCATATCGGGTATAGAATTGGGTTAGCCCCTCCACAACTACCTTGGCAGAGATAGTTGTTCCGGAGAATGGTCTCTGGGAATCGGGTCACCACATCCAAAATGGTGAGAAGATACTGGTAATCCCTCTATTGTTTTCAGCGGTTGTCCTGCACAATCCACCAACACTCTGCTGAAGGGTTCCCCAAAAGCTGGTATGGGAATTAGGGGTGAAGGTATAACTGCAGATTAAGGCTTCCCCACAACCTGGCACGTGTGACCAGTTTTACAGAACTCTACCACATCTTTGTGGAGTTGTGGCCAGTCAGAATGCTGTCTTATGTGGGCTTCGATTTTTCATACACCAACATGTCCAGCCATTGGAAGTTCGTGGGCCATTCTTAATAT
The DNA here is from genome assembly GCF_036365525.1 of Heterodontus francisci. NCBI lineage: Eukaryota > Metazoa > Chordata > Chondrichthyes > Heterodontiformes > Heterodontidae > Heterodontus > Heterodontus francisci. Next base: position 3,754,527 of record NW_027142342.1, read on the forward strand.
TTCTTTAAGTGGACCTCAGCGGCACCACTATCTGGTGAACCACTGTCCACTCTTCGTATACAGGTCTGTGAGGAGGTCTCCACTTCCTCATCAGCACCTCATTCTTTAAATAGTAGCACTCTGCAACTCCCTCTGCTTCAGTTTTGTTTGGACAGTCTGTGATATATTTTTAACACTGGGTCCTGTTGCTGAGCCTCAACTAAGGAAGATCTGTTTAACACATCCTTTGGGTCCATTACCTTCCGAAAGAAGGTTTCAGACAACCAGCCAGTAGAGTCATTCATCTGCAGTGTCAGTTCAAAGGATTGTTTGGCCATGGACCGAGTCACCACACAATCAGGGAGAATGTCAGGGACCTTCCCCTGTAACTGCTCTTTCTCCCTGACCTCTTTTGATTTCTCGAGAACTACTGGGGAAGCTGCCACCTTTTCCCCTGTCAGATTATTACCTGGGAGTAGGTCGACCCATCCACCGGTAAACTAGGTACAATCCCCATGGTTAGCGGTCCTGAAACTAGGTCACACTCCAACTGCAGCCGGTATAAAAGTATGGACATATACCATCTTCCGATACCATTCACTAACACTCGAGCATTCACTGCACGCTCGGAGGAAGGTCATGCCTTTTCCCAGCAGAAGGAATTGGGTGGCCCCTCTATCCCTCAGTCTGACTACGGGATTGCTTGCCTCATTGGAGGAGTATGGGAACACTTTTCCTTGGGATACAAATTCCAGGTAACTCTCGGTGATTTTGTTAAGTTTTCCCGCTCTCTCTGTGGTAGGTTTACTGGGTCTTACTGCCGCAGTTAGAGGCACAGTCTGATCTGCCGTGCTTTCCATCGGGGACCGTTTTCCTGCACTGATCTAGTGGACTCTGATTAATCCTACAGGTTTTCCCCGCCATTTCCATCATTCAGCTCGATGGTGATCTGCCTTATTACAGTGGAAACATACAGATCGTCGGCCATTACTCCTGCTCTCAGTATCGTCCTATTTGGCTTGAGGATGGGCCCCCGTGTGTCCAGCTTTTCCTTCTAGCCCATGGCTAGCCGGGATCCAATCATGCTCCTTTTATTCTCTGGTATTCGGGGAGACAAGGGAAGTGTTTCCCTTTGGTGTTAAGGCCTTGTGTACAAGAGAAAATTCATCAGCCTGCAAAGCAACCAGCCTGGCTCTTTGAACCTCGTGCCCCTCTTTGTGGGTTTTAATGGGAGGGAGAGCGAGTTTTTGAACTCCTCGAGAACGATCTGAGGTTTACATATGTGGGCTCTATCTTGAGTTTCAATATCTACTTTTCAAAAGAAAACATAAAAACAGACTGTAAAATCTTCTATAGATACATAAAAAGGAAACGTTTGGTTAAGACAAATGTTGGTCCATTGCGGCAAAGTCAGGAGAATTTATAATGGGGAACAGAGAAATGGCAGAGAAGCTAAATGATTATCTTGTGTCTGTCCTAACTGAGGGAGATACAAGAAATCTCCCAGAATTAGAGATCCAAGGGACTCGGGAGAATGAGGACGTGAAGGAAATTAGTATTAGGAAGAAAGTTGCATTGGAGAAAATAATGGGGCTGAAGGTTGACAAGGCCCCAGGATATGATATCCTGCATCTCAGAGTGTTGAAAGAGGTAACTATGGAGATAGTGGGTTCATTGATGATCATCTTTCAAAATTCTAGAGTCCACAGCGGTTCCTGCAGATTGGAAGGTAGCAAATGTCACTCCACTATTTACGAAGGGAGGGAGAAAGAAAACCGGAAATTAAGGATCTGTTAGCCTTACATCAGTCGTTGGTAAAAAGCTGGAATCTATTCCAAAGGATGTGATAAATGGACACTTGGATAATAATGATCTGATTGGGCATAGTCAACATGGATTTATGAATGGGAAATCATTCTTGACGAACCTGTTCGAGTTTTTATTGAGGATGTTACTCACCGAATTGGTAAAGGGGAGTCCGTAGACGTGGTATGCTTGGATTTTCCGAAGGCTTTCGATAAAGTATCCCACAAGAGATCGGTTAACAAAATTAAAGCACATGGAATAGGAGATAATATATGTGTATGCATTAAGGATTGGTTAACAGGCAGAAAGCAGAGAGTAGGAATAAATGGTGCATTCTTGCGTTAGCCAGCTGCGACTAGTGGGGTGCTGCATGGATCAATGCTTGGGCCCAAGCTGTTCACAACATATATCAATGATTTGGATATGAGGACAAACGTAATATTTCCAAGTTCACAGATGATACCAAAATAAGTGCGAATGCATGCTGTGAGGAATATGCAAAGCGGTTTCAAGGGAATTTGGACAGACTTAGTGAGTGGGCAAGAACATGGCAGAGGCAATATAAAGTGGACAAATGTGAGGTTATCCACTTTGGTAGGAGGAAAAGATGCGCAGAGCATTTCTTAAATGGTACGAGATTAGAAAGTGCAGATGTACAAATGGATCTGGGTGTCCTTGTCAAAAAGTCACTGAAAGCTAACATGCAGGTGCAGCAAGCAATTAGGAAGGCTAATGGTCTGTTAGCCTTTATCACAAGAGGACTTGTGTACAAGAGTAGTGAAGCCTTGCTTCAATTGTATAGAACCTTGCTTTGACCACACCTGGAGTGCTGTGTGCAGTTTTGGTCCTCTTACCTCAGGAAGGATATTATTGCCATAGAGGGAGTGCAATGAAGATTCACCAGACTTGTTCCTGGGATGGCGGGACTGTCCTGTGAAGAGAGAGTGGGGAAACTGGGCCTGTATTCTTTAGAGTTTCAAAGAACGAGAGGTCATAGAACATAGAACAGTACAGCACAGTACAGGCCCTTCGACCCACGGTGTTGTGCCGAGCCTTTAACCTACTCAAGATCTAAGTAACTACCTATGCATCATTCTACTATCGTCCATGTACCTAGCCAAGAGTCGCTTAAATGCCCCTAATGTATCTGCTTCTACTATCACCGCTGGCAGCGCATTCCACGCACCCACCATGATCTCATTGAAACATACATTATACTGAAACGGCTAGACCAGGTAGATGCTGGTAAAATGTTTCCTCTGGTTGGGGAGTCTAGAACCAGCAGATACAATTTTAAAATAACAGAGAAGCCACTTAGGACAGAGATGAGGGGAATTTTTTTTACTCAGAAGGTTGTGATCTTTGGAATTCTCTACCCCAGAGGGCTGTGGAATCTCAGTCATTGTGTATGTTTAAAGTGGAGATTGACAGTTTTCTCAATACCAGTGACATAATAGGATATGGGGATATTGTGGGAAAAAGGCATTGCAGTGGATGATCAGTCTGATGATATTGAATGGCGGGCCAGGCTCGATGGGCTGAATGTCCTACTCCAGTTCCTCTGTTCCGAAGCTGCTTACCTCTTTCAAACTCGAGCTATGTTTAGTCAAGCCGATTTCGAAGGGTTCAGAATTTTTGCTGGTACACCTCTGGTACTATCTCGTATGTACCCAGGATAGCATTTTTAGTCATCACAAAATCTGATGAACTTTCATCTGGCAACAGTGAATAAACCTCATGGGCTTTTCCTGTTATTTTATTTTGCAAAAACAGTGTCCATCTCTCTGCGGGCTACTTCAGCTGCTTTGCAAGTTTTTTAAAAGTGACAAAATATTCCGCCATCCTCCTCATTGAACTTTCTCATGAACTGGGAGAACTTTAAGAGCTCGGCGCATGGTCCTGATCTCGGGGTAGCTCCCTCACTAGCTGTGCCTTCACTGGGCGTATTGGGTCTTCCTCTAGTTGGTTGAGCCACCTCAACTCCCTTTCTTCCTTCTCCTTCTGGAATACTCTTACTTTTTCCCTTTCACTTTGCTCTTTCTCGCCCTCTCTGGAATTCTAATTCTCGTCTCTTCTGTTCTAGTTTTACCATAGCTAACATTACTCTATCTGTTAGTAATTCTAACCCTGTGTGAGTCTTCAGCTTCAAGTGAAAAATGGTTGCGCACGGGTCTTAGGATTTCGGGTTTCCGAGCTTTTGGACGGAGAGTAACCCCTAACTGTCCAGCCACATTACTCAACTTTCCACAGATGCTGCCAGACCTGCTGAGTGAATCCAGCATTTCTTGTTTTTGTTTCAGATTTCCAGCATCCGCAGTATTTTGCTTTTCGTTTGTTACTCAACTTTTCAACTGATAGGATGTTAACCTGTACCGAGTTACTTAACTCTGTATGTAACTCCTTTATTGCAAATGGAACTCCTTTATTCAAAAAGACAGGGAGACAGAAAGCAGGAAGCTCCAGGCTAGTTAGCTTTATATCTGTCTTGCAGAAAATGTGAGACGTTATTATTAAAGACATAATAGCAGACACTTAGAAAAATCAGATAATCAGGCAGAGTCAACATGGTTTTCTGAAAAGGAAATCATGTTTAACAAAAGTTATTCGATTTCTTTGAAGAAGTAGCATGTGCTGTGGAGAAAGCGAACCAGGTGGATGTACTGTACTTAGAGTTCAAGAATGCATTTGATAAGGTGTCAAATCAAACGTTATTGCTCATGGTGTAGGGGGTAACATATTGGCATGGATAGAAGATTTGCTAGCTCACAGGAAACAGAAGGTAGGCATAAATGGGTCATTTTCTGGTTGGCAAGGTGTAATGAGTGGTGTGACACAGGAATCAATGTTGGGGCCTCAACTTTTTACAATTTATAGAAATGACTTGGATGAATGGACCAAAGGTATAGTTGCTAAATTTGCTGATGACACAAAGTTAGGCAGTAAAGTAAGTTGTGAAGAGGACATCAGGAGGTTAAAAATGGAATATAGATAGGTGAAGTCAGTGGGCAAAGATCTGGCAAATGGAGTACAATGTGGAAAAATGTGAACTTGTCCATTTTGGCAGGAAGAATAAAAAAGAATCATATTATCTAAATGGTGAGAGATTGCAGAGCTCTGAGATGCAGAGGGATCTGGGTGTTCTACTGCATGAATCGCAAGAGGTGAGTATGCAGGTACAGCACGTTATTAGGAAAGCTAATAGAATGTTATCGATTATCATGAGGGGAATTGAATACAAAAGTAGGGAGATTATGCTTTAGCTGTCCAGGGCATTGGTGAGACCACATCTGGAGTACTGTGTACAGTACTGGTCTCCTTATTTAAGGAATGATGTAACTGCATTGTAAGCAGTTCAGAAAAGGTTGACGAGACTAATACTTGGATTGGGTGGATTGTCTTAGGAGGAAGGATTGGACAGGCTAGGATTGTGTCCGCTGCAGTTTAGAAGAGTAAGAGGCGACTTGACTGGAACATATACGATCATGAGGGGTCTTGACAGGGTGCATGTGGAAAAGGATGTTACCCATTGTGAGGGAATCTAGAGCCAGTGGTCACTATTTAAAAATAAGGGGTCGCCCATTTAAAACAGGAAAGAGGAGAATTTCATTCTGTCAGAGGGTTGTGAGATTTTGGAACTCTCTTCCTCAAAAGGCAGTAGAAGCAGAGTCTTTAAATATTTTAAAGCAGAGGTAGATAGATTCTTGATAAACAAGGGGGTAACAGGTTATCGGAGGTAGGTGAGAAGTTAAAGTTGAGGTTAAAATCAGAATAGTGATGATCTTATTAAATGGCAAGGCAGGCTTGAGGGCCCACGTGGCCTACTCCTGCTCTTAATTCGTATGTTCACGTGTTCGTTTGCGCTGGCTTCGGAGGGTACTGGCTTCGAATGTGGATATTTTAGTGCTCTAGCAGTGGAAACCCCAATAAAACTGCTTTGAAATTTGTAATTGTTTTCTCAGGATCAGTTGTTTTTGCCACTTCTCTGGCCAAAAGAGGGGTACCAGAGGACTGGTGGACAGCGAATGTGGTACCATATTCAAGAAGGGTAGCAGGGATATACCAGGTAATTACTGGCCAGTGAGTCTAACATCAGTGGTTGGGAAACTATTGGAAAAAAATCTGAAGGACAGGATTAATCTCCACTTGGAGAGGCAGAGATTAATCAGGGATAGTCAGCATGGCTTTGTCAGGGGGAGATCGTGTCTAAAAAACTTGATTGAATTTTCGAGGAGGTGACTAGATGTGTCAATGAGGGTAAAGCATTTCATGTAGTCTACATGAACCTCAGTAAGGCTTTTGATAACGTCCCACATGGCAGATTGGTTAAGAAGGTAAGAGACCATGGGATCCAGGGTAATTTGGCAAATTGGATCCAAAATTGGCTTAGTGGCTAGAGGCAGAGGGTGATGGTTGAGGGCTGTTTTTTGCGAGTGGAAGCCTGTGATCAGTGGTGTACCACCGGGATCGGTGCTGGGACCCTTGCTGTTTGTAGTATGCATCAGTGATTTAGACGTGAATATAGGAGGCATGATCAGTAAGTTCGCAGATGACACGAAAGTTGACGGTGTTGAAAATAGTGAGGAGGGAAGCCTTAGATAACAGGACGATATAGATGGGCTATTAAGATGGGAAAACAGTGGCACATGGAATTTAATCCTGAGAAATGTGAGATGATGTATTTTGGGAGCAATAACAGAGCAAGGGAATATACAATGGAAGGGAGGACCCCTGGAAGTACAAAGGGTCAGAAGGACCATGGTGTACTTGTCTATAGATTACTGAAAGCAGCAGTACAGGGAGATAAGGTGGTTAGGAAGGCATATGGGACACGTGCCTTGATTGGCCAAGTTATAGAATGTAAGAGCAGGGAGGCTATGATGGAGCTGTATAAATCGCCAGTTAGGCCACAGCTGGAGTACTGTGTACAGTTCTGGTCACCACACTATAGGAAGGATGTGATTGCACTGGGGAGGCTGCAGAGGAGATTCACCAGGATGTTGCCTGGGCTGGAGAATTTCAGCTATGAAGAGAGACTGGATAGGCTAGAGTTGTTTTCCTTAGAGCAGAGATGGCTGACTGGGGACCTGACTGAGGTGCACAAAATTATAAGGGCTGAGATAGGAAGAAACGTTTTCCCTTAACAGAAGTGTCAATAACCAGGGGGGCAAAGACTTAAGTTAAGGGGTAGGAGGTTTAGAGAAAATTTGAGGAAAAATGATTTTCGCCCAGAGGGTGGTTGGAATCTGGAACACACTGCCTGAAGGGGTGAGAGAGTTAGGAAGCCTCACAACAACATTTAAGATGTATTTAGATGAGCACTTAAAGCACCATACCGTACAAGAATACGGGCCAAGTGCTGAAAAATGGGATTAGAATAGATAGGCCTGATGGCGGGCATGGACACGGTGGTCCAATGGGGCTGTTACTGTGATGTGTAACCCTGTGACTCCAATTTCTCGTTTGTTGTTGGGTTATGGTCACTAGAGCTTCCAGATGTCTGTCGAAGCCAGATGAGGATGGGTCCCAGTCTCCCCATTTGTCCTAGTGTTTATTTGATCACAACAAGGTTTATTCATTTTTAACAGTGGACGTGCTTACCACCTCAGTGAGTGTTTGTTGTGATCGTGAAAGAACCAATCAGACAGGTTTTCTTGAGTTTAAACTAGAAGTAAGTTTATTACATTTCAAAATTTTAATTGAACCTAAATAAAATAATTAAAATATACTGCATTCACGCAGACACTGACACGATAACCACACACAAATAAATTAGAATGAGAAATAAATTGTGGTTGGATATGAATCCGGAATAATTCTTTAAAAAACAAGGTCTGTGAGGTTGGATGATTCTGTGGTCTGTGCGTTTGCCACCCTTAGTTATGAGTTTCATGTCATCTGAAAGACATGAAATTATGTTTTTCTTTACATAAAGGTCTATGTCATTCATATATCTATTTGTATGTCAGGAACAGCGCTAGTTCCAATACGGACCCCTGAGACACAATACTGTATACTCCCCCTCTCCCAGTCTGAACAATGTCTGTTCACCACTTCTCTCTGCTTTCTGTCCATGAGTCAGTGTCATATCCACACTATCACTGTCACATTAATCCATGTGTTCCATCTTTCATAACAAGTCAACGAAATGTCATTTGATCACAGGCCTTTTGAAAGTCCATATACATAAGACAAAACATATTATCCTCATCAACACTCACAGTTATGTCATCAACTAACTTGATCAAGATTATCAGACATGATTTTCCATTAACCTATCAGTGCTGAATGTCAAAGAACAAACAAACAACAGTACAGCACAGGAACAGGCCATTCGGCCCTCCAAGCCTGCTCCGATCACGATGCCTGCCTAAACTAAAACCTTCTGCACTTCCGGGGTCCGGATCCCTCTATACCCATCTCATTCACGTATTTGTCTAGATGCCTCTTAAACGTCTCTATGGTACCTGCTTCCACCACCTCCCCCGGCAACAGGTTCCAGGCACTCACCACCCTCGGCGTAAAGAACCTGCCTCGCACATCCCCTCTGAACTTTGCCCTTCTCACCTTAAACTTATGTCCCCGAGTAACTGACTCTTCCACACTGGGAAAAAGCTTGTAACTATCCACTCTGTCCATGCCGCTCATAACTTTGTAAACCTCTATCATGTGGCCCTCCACCTCCGTCGTTCCAGTGAAAACATTCCGAGTTTTTCCAACCTCTCCTCACAGCTAATACCCTCCAGACCAGGCAACATCCTGGTAAACCTCTTCTGTACCCTCTCCAAAGCCTCCACGTGCTTCTAGTCGTGTGGCGACCAGAATTGCACGCAATATTCTAAGTGTGGCCTAACTAAATTTCTGTACCGCTGCAGCATGACTTGCCTATTTTTATACTCTATGCCCCGACCGATGAAGGCAAGCATGCCGTATGCCTTCTTGACTACCTTATCCACCTGTGTTGCCACTTTCAGTGACCTGTGGACCTGTACGCCCAGATCTCTCTGCCTGGCAATACTCCTAAGGGTTCTGCCATTTACTGTATACCTCCCACCTGCATTAGACCTTCCAAAATGCATTACCTCACATTTTCAGGATTAAACTCCATCTGCCATTTCGCCACCCAAGTCTCCAACCGATCTATATCCTGCTTTATCCTCTGACAATCCTCATCACTGTCCGCAACTCCGCCAACCTTTGTGTCGAACTTATCAGACCAGCTACATTTTCCTCCACATCATTTATATATAATACAAAGAGCAAAGGTCCCAGCACTGATCCCTGTGGAACACCACTAGTCACATCCCTCCATTCAGAAAAGCACCCTTCCACTGCTACCCTCTGTCTTCTATGACTGAGCCAGATCTGTATCCATCTTGCCAGCTCCCCTCTGATCCCATGTGACTTCACATTTTGTATCAGTCTGCCATCTTGTCAAAGGCTTTATTGAAGTCCACATAGATAGCATCCAATGCCCTTCCTTCATTAAATATCTTCGTCACTTCCTCAAAAAACTGAATCAAATTAGTGAGATACGACCTCCCCTTCACAAAACCATGCTGCCTCTCGCTAATAAGTCCATTTGTTTCCAAATGGGAGTAAATCCTGTCCCGAAGAACCCTCTCTAATAATTTCCCAACCACTGACAAAGGAACAACATTGGCTATTCCCCAGTTCTCTGGGACCTCACCTGCCGCCAATGAGGATGCAAAGATTACTGTCAAGGCCCCAGCCTTGCCTCCCTCAGTATTCTGGGCTAGATCCCATCAGGTCCTGGGGACTTATCTACCTTAATACTTTGCAAGACACCCAACGCCTCCTCCTTTTTTATAATGAGATGACTGAGACTATCTGCACTCCCTTCCCTAGGCTCATCATCCAGCAAGTCCTTCTCCTTGGTGAATACTGATGCAAAGTACTGATTTCGTACCTCGCCCATTTCCTCAGGCTCCATACATAGAATTCCCTTCTCTGTCCTTGAGTGGGCCAACCCTTTCCCTGGTTACCCTCTTGCTCTTTATATATGTATAAAAAGCCTTGGGATTTTCCTTAATCCTGTTTGCCAATGACTTCATATAAACCCGTTTCGCCCTCCTGAATCCTTGATTAAGTTCTTTCCTACTGTCTTTATATTCCTCAAACGATTCGTCTGTTCCTAGCCTTCCAGCCCTTACAAATGCTTCCGTTTTCTTTTTGACTAGGCTCATAATATCCCGCGTTATCCAAGGTTCCAGACACTTGCCAAACTTATCTTTCTTCCTCACAGGGATATCCTGGTCCTGGATTCAAATCAACTGACGTTTGAAAGACGCCCACATGTCAGATATTAATTTACCCTCAAACAGCCGCCCCCATTCTAAATTCTTCAGTTCCTAACTAATATTGTTATAATTAGCCTTCCCCCAATTTAGCACCTTCACCCGAGGACTACTCTTATCCTGATCCACAAGTACCTTACAACTTATGGAATTATGGTCACTGTTCCCAAAATGCTCCCCGACTGAAACTTCGACCACCTGGCCGGACTCTTTCCCCAATACCAAGTCCAGTCCGGCCCCATCCCTAGTTGGACTATCGACGTATTGTTTCAAGAAGCCCTCCTGGATGCTCCTCACAAATTCTGCCCCATCCAAGCCCCTAACACTAAGTGAGTCCCAGTCAATATAGGGGAAGTTAAAATCACCCACCACTGCAACCCTGTTACCTTTACATCTTTGCAAAATCTGTCTGCATATCTGCTCCTCTGCCTCCCGCTGGCTGTTGGGAGGCCTGTAGTAAACCCCCAACATCGTGACTGCACCCTTTTTATTCCTGAGCTCCACCCATATTGCCTCGCTGCATGCCCCCTCCGAGGTGTCCTCCCGCAGTACAGCTGTGATATTCTCCTTAACCAGTAATGCAACTCACCCACCCCTTTTACACCCCGTCTATCCCGGCTGACGCTTCTAAAGCCTGGAACATTTAGCTGCCAATCCTGCCCTTCCCTCAACCAATTCTCTGTAATAGCAACAACATCAGATTTCCAAGTACTAATCCAAGCTCTAAGTTCATCTGCCTTACCTGTTATACTTCTTGCATTGAAACAAATGTACTTCAGACTGCCAGTCCCGCTGTGCTCCGTAACATCTCCCTGCCTGCTCTTCCTCTTCGTCTTACTGGCCTTATTTACTTGTACCCCCTCATTTATTTCACTTTCTGTCCTTCTGCTCTGCTTCCCACCCCCTGCCACACTAGTTTAAACCCTCCCGAGTGACGCTAGCAAACCTCGCAGCCAGGATATGTGTGCCCCTCCAGTTTAGATGCAACCCGTCCTTCTTGTAGAGGTCCCATCTGTCCCTGAAGAGATCCCAATCGTCTCGATATCAGAAACCCTCCCTTCGACACCAGCTGTTCAGCCACGTGTTTAACTGCACCATATTCCTATTTCTAGCCTCACTGGCACGTGTTATTTATTATACCCTGTTTTCCCAAGCAAGATATCTATTTGTACTGGGTTGTGGCCTCTAGAAATTTCCAACCACCAACATTACACTGACTGGTCGGTAGTTACAGGATTTATCGAATCTCTCCTTTTAGAAACAGGGTGTGACATTTATAGCCTTCCAGTCCTCTGACAACTCTTTCATATCTAAGGAGGATTGTAAAATTCTGGCCAGTGCCCCTGCTATGTCCACCATTCTTTCCCTCAACAAACCTCATGTATCCTATCTAAACGGGGTAAATCATTTACTTTATTGTGGTACAAAAAGTGTTGGATTGAAAGGGGTTGACTGAACCTGTTTGTTCAGTGACTGTAATTAATGTCAGTCACTATGGACACTAATTGCATCACTGGAGGTTTTCCCTCTTCTATTAATAATGGTCTCCATTCAAAGTGCTATCCCATAGTGTCAGTTGGAGCATCAACCCTGACACGAAGAGGGAACCGTGGCTCCAGTGAGATGGAGAGGATAGATCAGAATCTGATAACAATGAATTGGAATGTTAAAACAATGGGTCAGAATCTGAGAACAATAGATTGGAATGTTACAACAATGGGTCAGAATCTGAGAACAATAGATTGAAATGTTACAACAATGGGTCAGAATCTGAGAACAATAGATTGGAATGTTGCAACAATGGGTCAGAATCTGAAAACAATAGATTGGAATGTTACAACAATGGGCAGCAGGAGTTTCTCCTATTGGCTTGGCGAAATTACTGCAGATTATTTTTGGATAACATTAAAATGGCGGATCTATTTTGCACTGAAGATGATTGAAACGATTTACGAACCCATCCTCGCTATTATTGGTGTACCTGGTAAGTCTCTGTATCCAACTATTGGATCTACAAAGACTGCCCGGTGTCCAATCCTCAGGCTTGTGGGGTATCAGTGGACCCTCATTCAGTGTCTACCCCTGTCCACCTCAAAGACTGCCCTGTGTCCAATCCTCAGCAGAGAGAAGCAGGATGAAAGGTCCTGTGGCTTTGTCAGGATATCGGGATTCGTGATGGTGTAGGTGGCTCTGCGGGGTCCCCTTGACAACGGGGAGAGATACAGGAACTGGAGGAACTCTCACGACATTAATGTGCAGTTGGTGTGTGAGCATGCCCAGTACATCATGTTGGTGAATGTCCACTATCTAGGCACCAGCCAGGATACCTTCATTCTGAAGCAATCAGCCAGTCCCAATATTTCAGAGCTCCATGGAAAACCGGAATGCGGTTCCTCAGAGACAATGGACCCCCCACCCCCACCCCAGACATGGCTATACCTCCTACACCCCCAAACCCACTTTCCACTGCCAGTCAAACAAACACTCCAGCAGGAACACAGTGGAACAGACCATCGGTGTGATGAAGCAATGCTTACAATGTCTGAACCGCTCGGGGGGAGCCCACCAGTACACACTGGAGCAGGTGTCCAAGTTCATAGTGTTCTGCTGCACCCTTCATATCATCACCATCATGAGGACACAGTCATTGGCACCAGGAATCCGGAGGCTCCCTCAGGAGGAAGCGGAGGAGGCAGGGAGGATATTTCCTGGTTGCCTTCGACCCGGACAGGCTGTCGGAGAGTCCCTGCCAAGATTCCAGATACCACAGGACAACTTCCCTGTCCCACCATGTATCCCCCCCATTCTCCACCATTTCACCCATCTGAACGCCCCGTGACAGCGTCCCCTTGGTCACCATCCAGCAATAAAAGCCACCAACCAAAACCTTTTCATTAACATCTCTATCCATCACCAATTAAACAAACAAAACTGAACTATTCACACTTGTGTATTCCCTTGGTGCCTGTCTTGTGAGTTCCCTCGACCTGCCTTGTGCTCCTACACAATGTTTCTCCAGTGACTGCAGCATGGCTGGTGAAAGGCTGCTGACTTTCACTGGGGGGGGTGACTGCAGATTGCCTTGGAGTACGTCCTCGAGCGGCTCTGGGCACTGAGGGCTCGGATTCAGACTGCACCACCTCAATATGGGCAGCAGCAGCCTGGGCTGGCTGATGAGTAACAGCAAGGACATTGGTGGAGTGACAGTGAATGGAGAACAAATACTGTCATCCTGAGAGAGGAAAGCAGGTTCATGCTCCACGGAGCCACTGTAAATCCCACTTAATGACACCTCAGCAATCCATGTAATCTACCGGATCACTGAGACGCTGGGTGTCTGCCGTCTGTGCTGCTGTGGAAGCTGAGACAATGGGGCTCATTCTGGGGTAGGTGGGACCTCTACAAACAGGATGGTCGTCACCTGAACCAGGGGGATACCAATATTCTGGGGGGGAGATTTGCTAGTGCTCTTCGGGGGGGTTTAAACTAATTCAGCAGGGGAATGGGAACATAAATTGTAGTTCCAGTGTACAGGATGTTGAGAGTAGTGAGGTCAGGGATAAGGTTACAAGGACGCAAGAGGGCACTGGCAAGCAAGAACTTGATTGAAAGTGTGTCTACTTCAACGCCAGGAGCATCCGGAATAAGGTGGGTGAGCTTGCAGAATGGGTTGGTACCTGGGATTTCGATGTTGTGGCCATTTCGGAGACATGGGTAGAGCAGGGGCAGGAATGGATGTTGCAGGTTCCGGGATTTAGATGTTTCAGTTGAAACAGAGAAGATTGTAAAAGAGGAGGGGGTGTGGCATTGTTAATCAAGGAGCGGCAGAAAGGACGTTTGAGGACTCGTCTACTGAGGTAGTATGGACCGAGGTTAGAAACAGGAGAGGAGAGGTCACCGGTCTTCTATAGACCTCCGAATAGTTCCAGAGATGTAGAGGAAAGGATAGCGAAGATGATTCTTGACAGGAGCGAGAGTAACAGGGTAGTGGTCATGGGGGACTTTAACTTTCCAAATATTGACTGGAAATACGATAGTTCGAGTACTTTAGATGGGTCTGTTTTTGTCCAGTGTGTGCAGGAGGGTTTTCTGACACAGCATGTAGACCGGCCAACCAGGGGCGATGCCACATTGGATTTGGTACTGGGTAATGAACCCGGCCAGGTGTTAGATTTAGATGTAGGTGAGCAATTTGGTGATAGTGATCACAATTCGGTTAGGTTTACCTCAACGATGGGCAGGGACAGGGAGATACCGCAGGGCAAGAATTATAACTGGGGGAAAGGAAATTATGATGCGATTAGGCAAGATTTAGGATGCGTAGGATGGGGAAGGAAACTGCAGGGGATGGGCACAATCGAAATGTGGAGCTTATTCAAGGAGCAGCTATTGCGTGTCCTTGAGAAGTATGTACCTGTGAGGCAGGGAGGAAGTTGTCGAGCGAGGGAGCCGTGGTTTACTAAAGAAGTTGAAGACGCTTGTCAAAAGGAAGAAGAAGGCTTATGTTAGGATGAGACGTGAAGGCTCAGTTAGGGCGCTTGAGAGTTCCAAGCCAGCCAGGAAGGATCTAAAGGGAGAGCTAAGAAGAGCAAGGAGAGGACACGAGAAGTCATTGGCGGATAGGATCAAGGAAAACCCTAAGGCTTTCCATAGGTATATCAGGAATAAAAGAATGACTAGAGTTAGATTAGGGCCACTCAAGGATAGTAGTGGGAAGTTGTGTGTGGAATGAGAGGAGATAGGGGAAGCGTTAAATGAATATCTTTCGTCAGTATTTACAGTAGAGAAAGAAAATGTTGTCGAGTAGAATACTGAGATTCAGACTACTAGGCGAGATGGGATTGAGGTTCACAAGGAGGAGGTGTTAGCAATTTTGGAAAGTGTGAAAATAGATAAGTCCCCTGGGCCAGATGGGCTTTATCCTAGGATTCTCTGGGAAGCCAGGGAGGAGATTGCAGAGCCTTTGTCCTTGATCTTTATGTCGTCATTGTCGACAGGAATAGTGCCGGAAGACTGGAGGATAGCAAATGTTGTCCCCTTGTTCAAGAAGGGGAGTAGAGACAGCCCTGGTAATTATAGACCTTTGAGCCTTACTTCGGTTGTGGGTAAAATGTTGGAAAAGGTTATAAGAGACATGATTTATAATCATCTTGAAAAGAATAAGTTCAGTAGCGATAGTCAGCACGGTTTTGTGAAGGGTAGGTCGTGCCTCACAAACCTTATTGAGTTTTTCGAGAAGGTGACCAAACTGGTGGATGAGGGTAAAGCAGTGGATGTGCTGTATATGGATTTCAGTAAGGCGTTTGATAAGGTTCCCCACGGTAGGCTATTGCAGAAAATACGGAAGTATGGGGTTGAAGGTGATTTAGAGCTTTGGATCAGAAATTGGCTAGCTGAAAGAAGACAGAGGGTGGTGGTTGATGGCAAATGTTCATCCTGGAGTTTAGTTACTAGTGGAGTACCGCAAGGATCTGTTTTGGGGCCACTGCTGTTTGTCATTTTTATAAATGACCTGGAAGAGGGTGTAGAAGGGTGGGTTAGTAAATTTGTGGATGACACGAAGGTCGGTGGAGTTGTGGATAGTGCCGAAGGATGTTGTAGGGTACAGAGGGACATAGATAGGCTGCAGAGCTGGGCTGAGAGATGACAAATGGAGTTTAATGCGGAAAAGTGCGAGGTGATTCACTTTGGAAGGAGTAACAGGAATGCAGAGTACTGGGCTAATGGGAAGATTCTTGGTAGTGTAGATGAACAGGGAGATCTTGGTGTCCAGGTACATAAATCCCTGAAAGTTGCTACCCAGATTAACAGGGCTGTTAAGAAGGCATATGGTGTGTTAGCTTTTATTAGTAGGGGGATCGAGTTTCGGAGTCACGAGGTCATGCTGCAGCTCTACAAAATTCTGGTGAGACCGCACCTGGAGTATTGCGTGCAGTTCTGGTCTCCGCATTATAGGAAGGATGTGGAAGCTTTGGAAAGGGTGCAGAGGAGATTTACTAGGATGTTGCCTGGTATGGAGGGAAGGTCTTACGAGGAAAGGCTGAGGGACTTGAGGTTGTTTTCGTTCGAGAGAAGGAGGAGGAGAGGTGACTTAATAGAGCCATACAAGATAATCAGAGGGTTAGATAGGGTGGATAGTGAGAGTCTTTTTCCTCGGATAGTGACGGCAAACACGAGGGGACATTGCTTTAAGTTGAGGGGTGATAGATATAGGACAGATGTGAGAGGTAGTTTCTTTACTCAGAGAGTAGTAAGGGCGTGGAACGCCCTGCCTGCAACAGTAGTAGACTCGCCAACAGTAAGGGCATTTAAATGGTCATTGTATAGACATATGGATGAAAATGGAATAGTGTAGGTCAGATGGTTTCACAGGTCGGCGCAACATCGAGGGC
The DNA here is from genome assembly GCF_036365525.1 of Heterodontus francisci. NCBI lineage: Eukaryota > Metazoa > Chordata > Chondrichthyes > Heterodontiformes > Heterodontidae > Heterodontus > Heterodontus francisci. The sequence goes on from NW_027142342.1 coordinate 3,771,019, forward strand.
CGAAGGGCCTGTACTGCGCTGTAATGTTCTAATCTAATCTAATGGTCACCAAACACTGTATCGCAGCTGAGTCCCCTAATGCTGTCATAGAGTTAGTGACCACTTCCACAGGGGAAGGAATAGGCTTCTAGCTCTGTGCAATGTCCTGTGCCATGTTGGAGCCGGACTCCTCCATGTTCCTTGACAGTGATAACAGAATGTCTGACAGGCCTGTCAATGGACAAAGTATCTCAGTGTACATGTCGATCAGCATTCTCCTGTATGCTGTTCCACCAATGTTTACATCCGAGTCCTGTGTATTATAACTCGTTTGTGACCTTGCCCTCCGGTGAGCTGACACATGAACTATCCTTTCCCCGTGGCCTGGCTGCAGCTCACTCGTGCTCGGTGACTCACCACGTGCAGATTCTGACTCTATACCAGCCTCTACAGCACACACAGTGTCGGTATTTGAGCTGTTGGCTGTGAGTATCAGAGCAAGTGATGGGGCTTCACCATCAGTGCTGTGCTGCTGCTCTTTCTCTGTCTCCTGGAGCTGCTGTGACTGGGAAGCTGGCAGTTTTCAGTTATCGATGGAAAGTACAAAATCAGAAGGGGAGGGTTTGGTTGAGGGATTGGGGGTGGGATGGAAAGCAGGAGGTCCATGGTCCCACCATCTGAAGCTTGTACATCATCCCAGACAGCAGGATGAGGGGGAGGTGGGAGTTAAGAAGGGACATCAGGCAGGTGCATAGCATCATCCTGAATGCTCTCGGTCATGTCGGATGCTACGGGCTCTGTCACAGCCGGTCCCATGATGTGGAGAACCATCTCCTCCCTTTGGCTCAGGGGATGAAGGTCTGCCTGGCCCCCGCCGGTTCACTTCTTCGCCTGTGATTATGGGCCACCTTGTCCTGTAGGAGATGGGATGGAATATCAGTAATTGTGTTTCACTGTATTTGGGTGATGTGCCTGCCATAGCTGAATAGTTGGAGGTATGTGGAGGCAGTGAGAGGTGGGTATGAGGCTGGTATCAGTGGAAGGTGTGTGAGGGTGAGGTGGAGTATGTGAATGTTCGGTGTGAGTCCTGAGTGTTAGGTGCTCCTGATGGGTGAGTGATGGGGGTGTGGTGCATTGAGCAGTGTGAGATGTTGGTGATGTTGGGGGTAGGAGATGCCATTTGGAGATGAAGTCACTGACATCGAACACCCGTGTGAGCTCATTAAACTTCTTCTGACACTGCTGCCACGTCCTCGGGCCCACACCTCTTGCATTGACATCCCTGGCCACCTTCTCCCAGTCCCTTCAGAGAGCGTTACTTGAGGGCCTCGGCCGCACGCCATGGAAACATGGCCTCTTTCCTCCTCTCACCCTCCATGACAAAGGCCTCCAGCACAACATCCGTGAACTGCAGAGCCCTCTATAGTTTTTTAGTTTTAGTGTTAGAGATACAGCACTGAAACAGGCCTTCGGCCCACCGTGTCTGTGCCGATCATCAACCAGCCATTTATACTAATCCTACACTAATTCCATATTCCTACCTGTCCCTATATTTCCCTACCACCTACCTATACTAGGGGCAATTTATAATGGGAAATTAACTTATCAACCTGCAAGTCTTTGGCATGTGAGTGGAAACCGCAGCACCCGAAGGAAACCCACGCAGACACAGGGAGAACTTGCAAACTCCGCACAGGCAGTACCCAGAATTGAACCCGGGTCGCTGGAGCTGTTAGGCTGCAGTGCTAACCACTGCACCACTGTGCCGCCCTAATGTTCCATTTACCTTGTTTCCAATTGCAGAATTCACCCTCAGCACACGCAGCCTCCTGTGATTCAGTGCAGCTTCCCTTTAAGAGGGACAGACTGCCTTTAAAAGCTGAATGCTGGCTGAAACACGAGCCAGCCTCACACACAGTTCTGTCCCAGTTAACAGTGCAGACAGACAGCAGTGCGGGTCACCCTGGGCAGCATGTAGAATTCATGGAAATGAGGAGACAGCAGAAGCTTTGTGTGTCACCTGCCTCAACAAGAACGGGCACGGGCAGATCATGAATCACAAACCCGACGCACAGAAGGAGGATATTCGGCCCATTGTGTTAGTGCAGTCTCTTTGAAAGGGAAATCTAATTCGTTCCTCTCTCCTCCTCTTGCCCCACATTCCAGCTTTTTAAATTCCAATTCATGTATTTGCTGAATTCTCTTTTGAAAGATATTATTGAATCTGCTTCCACCATGTTTTCAGGCAGTGAATTCCAGATCCCAACAACTTGCTGTGTAAGAAAATTCTCCTCATTTCACCTCTGGTTCTTTGTCAATTACCTTCAATCTGTGTCTTCTTAATACTGAACTTTCTGACACTGGAAACAGTTTCACATTAATTACTCTATCAAAACCCTTCATGATTTTGAATTCTATATTAAATCTCCCCTTACCCTTCACTGCTCTAAAGAGAACAATCCCAGCTTTTCCAATCTCTCCACGTAACTGAATTCCCAGGTCCCTGGTACCATTCTAGTAAATCATCTCTGTATCTTCACTAAGTCCTTGACATCCTTACCAAAGTGTGGTGATCAGAATTGGACACAATTCTCCAGCTGGGACCTAACCAAGAATGTATAAAAATCAGCATTTCCTCCTGAGTTTTATTACTCTGTGCCTCTCTCTAACACCAAGGAAACTACATGTTACCTTCAAAGATCTGTGTGTGTACACCTCCAGTTCTCTCTAATCCTGCACCCACTTTATAATGGTACCATTGAGTTTATATTGTTTCTCCTCATATTTCCTACCCAAATGTCTCACTTCACACTTCACTGTGTTAAATTACATCTGCGATGTTCCTGTACATTTCACCAGTCAGTCTCTGTCCTGCTGAAGTCTGTTACTATCATTCACACTCTTTATTAACATTTCTGAGTTTCCTGTCATCTGGAAACTTTGACATTATCCCGTCTGTACACAAGCCCATTACATTAACATACAGCAACAGTGATCCCAACAGTGACCCTGGGGAACCCCACTGTGTACTTCCCTCCAGACCGAACAACAACCATTCTCCAATACTCTCCGTTTTCTGTCAGGGAGCTAAGTTCCTGCTTGCTGGCATTGAAAATAAAAAAAAGCACTTCCATTTATGTAACGCCTTTATGACCACTGCATGTCCCAAAGCGATTTACAACCAACGCGTACCTTTTAATGTTTAGTCAGTCTTGTAATGTAGGAAAAACACAGCCAATTTCCGCACAGCAAGATCCCACAAGTAGCAGTGTGATCATGATCAGATCTGTTTTTGTGATGTTGATTTGAGGGGTAAATGTTGGCCAGGACACTGGGAATAATTCCGCTGACCTTCTAAATAATTCCATGGGATCTTTACATCCACCTGAGAGGGCAGACGGGGCCTGGCTTTACCTTTTCTTTGATAAGGCGGCACCTCTGACAGTGCAACACTCCCTCAGTACAGGACTGCAGTGTCAGCCTTGATTCTTGTCATCAAGTCCTGCAGTGACACTTGATCCTAGAAGCTTGTGATTGAAAGGGGAGAGAGTTACAAACTGAGCCACGGCTGACATTGACCCTTTAATCCCATGTGTTTCTAATTCGGTAACACTGCTGTTATGTGGTACCTTCTCAAACACCTGTTGAAAGGATAGGAATATTGGGAAAGTACAGACAGGAACAATCATAGAATCATAGAATTGCACAGCCCTGAATGATGTTATTCTGCCCATCAATTCAGTGCTGGCCCTTTCAAAGAGCAATCCAGTTACTCCCACTCCCTGACTCTTTCACTATATCCTAACATTTTTTCTCCTTCAGATATTTATCCAATTCCCATTTGGGATCCACTGTTGAATCTGTATCCATCAGTCTATCAGACATTGTATTCCAAATCCAAACCACTCAGAAACAAAAATCCTCATGTCTGCTTCTTTTACCAATCACCTGAAAACTGTGTCTCTGGTTAGCGGTCCCTTGGACATTGGAAACAGTTTCTCTTTATTTAATTTATCTAAACCCTTCCTAATGTTAAACACCTCAATGAAATCTCCTCTGTGAGTTCTCTGCTCTAAGCAGAACAATCCCAAATACATAACTGTAATCCCTCATGCCTGGACAAGTTCTAGTAAAACAGTTCTGTCACCTCTCCAAAGGCTTCATGTCCTTCCTAAAGTGTGGTTCCCAGTATTCGACACAAGACTTCATGTGCAGCTGAACTAGTATTTTATATATGTTTCACATGATGTCCTTGCTTTTGTTCATTTTGCCTCTTTTTAGAAAACCTAGGATCCCATATATTTATTAACTGTTTCGCTACCCTTTCGTGCCAGCTTCAAAGATTTGTGTGCAAACAGGTGTCTCTGTTATTTCACCACCTTTATAGTTGTACCATTTAACTTGTAGTGTCTCTCCTCATTCATCCTTTCAAAATGTATTACCTCACACATCTGCAATGCCAAATAAATATTGAGAAGATTGAAGCCATTGTTTTCTGTCTCTGCTCCAAACATTTCCTAGCTACACACTCCATCCCTCTCCTTTGTAAATGCTTGAGACGAAGTCAAACTGTTCAGAAACGTGGGTACATAGTTAACCTTGAGATGCCTGGCGATGAGCTTCCGACCAAATATTCACACCATCACTAAAACGGCTTATTTCCACCCAATAGTGAGGACGGATATTAGCTCTGATGATGTGGAGTCTGTATGGGAAGAGCTGAGAAACACTAAGGGGCAAAAAACGTTAGTGGGTGTTATATATAGACCCCCGAACTGTGGTGGTGATGTGGGAATGGTCTTAAACAGGAAATTAGAGATGCATGCGATAAAGCAACATCTGTAATTATGGGTGAGTTTAATCTGCATATAGATTGGTCAAATCAAATTTGTCACAATAACGTCAAGGAGGAATTCATGGAATGTATATGGGATAGTTTTCTGGACCAATACGTTGATGAACCAACTAGAGAACAGGCCATAATAAAAGCAAAATACTGCGGATGCTGGAAATCTGAAATAAAAACAAGAAATGCTGGAATCACTCAGCTGGTCTGGCAGCATCTGTGGAAAGAGAAGCAGAGTTAACGTTTCGGGTCAGTGACCCTTCTTCGGAACTGACAAATATTAGAAAAGTCACAGATTATAAACAAGTGAGGTGGGGGTGGGGCAAGAGATAACAAAGGAGAAGGTGCAGATTGGACCAGGCCACATAGCTGACCAAAAGGTCACGGAGCAAAGGCAAACAATATGTTAATGGTGTGTTGAAAGACAAAGCATTAGTACAGATTAGGTGTAAATACACTGAATATTGAACAGCAGCAAGTGCAAACCTGAAAAAAAACCTGGAAAAAAACAGTGGGTCAGCAAACTGATCAAACTAAGATGAAATGAAATAAATGCAAAAAAAGATTGTAAAAAATGTAAAAAAAGAATGTAAAAAAAGGAAGAAAAAATAACTAAAAATGAAAGTAAAATGGGGGGCTGTCATGCTCTGAAATTATTGAACTCAATGTTCAGTCCGCCAGGCTGTAGTGTGCCTAATCGGTAGATGAGATGCTTTTCCTCGAGCTTGCGTTGATGTTCACTGGAACACTGCAGCAATCCCAGGACATAGATGTGAGCATGAGAGCAGGGGGGAGTGTCTGCAGGGGGGAGTGGCAAGCTGATTGGTTGGGTGAGTAGCAGCTGTTAGTGCATGTCGATATCTTTAAAAAAGTGAAAAGTTTATTTTTGTGGGAAAAGAACTCTGGTGATAAGGTGAGTAGATTAGATTAGATTAGATTAGAGATACAGCACTGAAACAGGCCCTTCGGCCCACCGAGTCTGTGCCGAACATCAACCACCCATTTATACTAATCCTACACTAATCCCATATTCCTACCAAACATCCCCACCTATTCCTACCAAACATCCCCACCTATTCCTATATTTCCCTACCACCTACCTATACTAGTGACAATTTATAATGGCCAATTTACCTATCAACCTGCAAGTATTTTGGCTTGTGGGAGGAAACCGGAGCACCCGGAGAAAACCCACGCAGACACAGGGAGAACTTGCAAACTCCACACAGGCAGTACCCGGAATCGAACCCGGGTCCCTGGAGCTGTGAGGCTGCGGTGCTAACCACTGCGCCACTGTGCCGCCCAAAGTACTACTGAAATGTTTCTTTTTTTAATTCAGTGTAGTTTATTAAGAATCTTAGATTGAAGTGGGTAGAAAAAGGCCCCTCATGTAATTAGTATTTTTAAATTAAGGGTGTAACTAATTAATCTAAGGGTAGGTCATGACAGGAGAGTTCAGCCCCGTGATTTTCCTCCTGCGCTATGTGGGAAATCAGGGATGCTCCCAGTGTCCCTGGTGACCATGTGTGCAGGAAGTGTATCCATCTGCAGCTGCTGGTTACCCACATTACGGAGATGGAGCTGCGGGTGAAATCACTGTGGAGCATCCATAATGCTGAGGAAGTCGTGGATAACATGTTTAGCGAGGTGGTCACACCGCAGGTAATCGCTGCACAGGCAGAAAAGCGATGGGTGACCACCAGACGGAGTAGTAGGCACAGGCAGGTAGTGCAGGAGTCCCCTGTGGCCACCCCCCTCTCATACAGATAGACCGCTTTGGATACTGTTGGGGGGGATGACCTCCCAGGGGAAAGCGGCAACAGCCAGGCCCGTGGGACCACAGAGGGCTCTGCTGCACAGCAGGGGAGGAAAAGGGGTGGAAGAGCTATCATGATAGGGGATTCTATCGTAGGGGGTGCAGGTAGGCGTTTCCGTGGCCGCAAAAGAGACACCAGGATGGTATGTTGCCTCCCTGCTGCTCGGGTCAAGGATGTCTCGGAGTGGCTGCAGAAAATTCTGAAAGGGGAGAGTGAGCAGCCAGAGGTCGTGGCCCATATTGGTGCAAACGATATACACAGGAAGAGAGATAAGGTCCTGCACAGTGAATACAGGGAGTTAGGCAGAAGGTTAAAAAGTAGAACCTCTGGGGATAATCTCAGGATTTGGCCTAATCATCAGCCTCAAGAAAACGAACATCATGGGACAGGACGTCAGAAATGCTCCATCCATCAATATTGGCGACCACGCTCTGGAAGTGGTTCAAGAGTTCACCTACCTCGGCTCAACTATCACCAGTAACCTGTCTCTAGATGCAGAAATGTGTGGCGTTTGCAAGTTCTCCCTGTGTCTGCGTGCGTTTCCTCCAGGTGCTCCGGTTTCCTCCCACATGCCAAAGACTTGCAGGTTGATAGGTAAATTGGCCATTATAAAATTGCCCCTAGTGGAGGTAGGTGGTAGGGAAATATAGGGACAGGTGGGGATGTGGTTGGAATATGGGATCAGTGCAGGATTGGTATCAGTGGGTGGTTGATGGTAGGCACAGACTCTGTGGGCCGAAGGGCCTGTTTCAGTGCTGTATCTCTAAAATAAAATCAACAACGCATGGGAAAAGCTACCACTGCTATGTCCAGACTGGCCAAGAGAGTGTTGAAAAAGGCGCACTGACAAAGAACACAAAACTCCGAGTGTATCAAGCCTGTGTCCTGAGTACCTTGCTCAATGGCAGCAAGGCCTGGACAACGTATGTCAGCCAACAGCGACGTGTCAATTCATTCCATCTTCGCTGCCTCCGGAGAATACTTGGTATCAGGTGGCAGGACCGTATTTCCAACACAGAAGTCCTCGAGGCGGCTAACATACCCAGGTTATACACACTACTGAGTCAGTGGCGCTTGAGATGGCTTGGCCATGTCAGCCGCATGGAAGTTGGCAGGATCCCCAGGGACACATTGTACAGCGAGCTCGCCACTGGTATCAGAACCACTGGCCGTGCATTTCTCCGCTTTAAAGACGTCTGCAAACGTGACATGAAGTCCTTTGACATAGATCACAAGTTGCGGGAGTCAGTTGCCAGCGATCGCCTGAGCTGGCGGGCAGCAATTAAGGCAGGGCGAGTCGAAGAGACTTAGCAGTTGGCAGGAAAAAAGACAGAAGTGCAAAGGGAGAGCCAACTGTGTAACAGCCCCGACAAACAAATTTTTCTGCAGCATCTGTGGAAGAGCCTGTCCCTCTCGAATATGCCTTTATCGCCACTCCAGGCGCTGCTCCACACACCACTGACCACCTCCAGGCGCTTATCCATTGTTTCTCGAGACAAGGAGGCCAAAGAAGAAGAAGAATCTCAGGATTACTCCCTGTGCCACGTGCTAGTGAGGGTAGGAATAGGAGGATTAGGCAAATGAATGTGTGGCTGAAGAGCTGGTGTCGGCGGGAGAGCTTCAGCTACTTGGATGATTGGGATCTCTTCTGGTGCAGAGGTGACCTGTACAAGAGGGTCAGGTTGCGTCTAAACTGGAAGGGGACCAATATCCTTGCGGGGAGGTTTGTTAGTACTACTCGGGAGGGTTTAAACTAGTCTTGCAGGGGGGTAGGACTCAAAGTAGTAGTCTCTCCGATGAGGTAGTTGAGGTAAATGTAGAGGTTACTGCAAGAAAGTCCAGTAGGCAGGCCGGGCAGGGGCCGGACAGGGAGCGTGGAAGATCTGGTAGGCTAAACTGCATGTACTTTAATGTAAGAGGCCTTATAGATAAGGCAGATGAACTCAGAGCACGGGTCAGTAGATGGGATTGTGATATTGTAGCTATTACAGAAACGTGGTTGAGGGATAGGCAAGACTGGCAGCTCAATGTTACGGGGTACCGATGCTTCAGGTGGAGGTAAGAGAGGATGGGGAGTTGCACTATTGATTAGGGAGCGCATCACGGCAGTAGTTAGAGAGGATATCCCGGGGGGAACGTGCAGTGAGGCCATTTGAGTAGAGCTTCGAAATAAGCAAGTGGTGATCACTTTGATGGGATTATACTATCGGCCCCCCAATAGTCAGAGAGAATTGGAGGAGCATATATGTAGGGAAATCACAGATAGGTGTAGGAATTATAAGGTTGTAATAGTAAGTGATTTTAACTTCCCTAATATTGACTGGGACTGTCTTAGTGCTAAGGGATCAGATGGGCAAGAATTTGTTAAGTGTGTCCAGGATAGTTTTTTGAAATAGTATGTGGATGGCCCTACGAGAGAAAAGGCTGCACTCGACCTCCTCTTAGGAAATGAAGATGGGCAGGTAGATGATGTGTCAGTGGGGGAGCACTTTGGGACCAGTGACCATAACTCTATTAGCTTCAAGATAGTTATGGAAGAGGATAGGACTGGTCCTCAGGTTGAAGTCCCAAATTGGAGGAAGGTTCATTTCGATGGCATCAGACAGGAACTCTCAAAAGTTGAATGGCAGATACGGTTTGCAGGTAAAGGGACGTCTGGCAAGTGGGAGGCTTTTAAAAGTGAGAAAGGAATAGTTATGGGCTGGCATATTCCTGTTAGATGCAAAGGCAAGGCTGGCAAGTTTAGGGAACCTTGGTTGACAAGGGATGTTGAGGTTCTGGTCAGGACAAAGGAGGAGGCATATGTCAGGTATAGACAGCGGGGATCACACGAGTCCCTCGAGGAGTACAGGGGATGTAGGAGTACTCTTAAGAAGGAAATTAGGAGGGTGAAAAGGGGCCATGAGATTTCGCTGGCAGATAAGCTAAAGGAGAATCCTAAAATATTCTGTAAGTAGATTGAGAGGAAAAGGGACGCTAGGGAGAGAGTAGGTCCCCTTAAGGAACAGTGTGGTAATCTATGTGTGGAGCCACGGGAAACGGGCGAGGTCTTAAATGAATACTTCGCATCTATATTTACCATGGAGATGACATGGAAGCTAGTGATTTCAAGGGAGGGAACAACAATATCCTGGAGCATATCAACATTACAAAGGAGGAAGTGTTGGAGGTTCTGAAGCGCATCAAGGTGGATAAATCCCCCAAGGCCTGACCAGGTGTATCCTGGGATGCTATGGGTAGAAAGGGAGGAGATTTCTGGAGCCCGAGCAGAGGTTTTTGCATTATCGTTAGCCACGGGTGAGATACCGGAAGACTGGAGGATAGCTAATGCTGTGCCTTTATTTAAGAAGGGCAGCAGTGATAAGCCAGGGAACTACAGGCCGGTGAGCCTTACATCAGTGATGGGAAAGTTATTGGAAGGGATTCTGACAGACAGGATTTATATGCATCTGGAAAGGCAACGTCTGATGAGGGATAGTCAGCATGGCTTTGTGCATGGGAATCATGTCTCACGAATTTGATTGAGTTTTTTGAGGAGGTGACCATGAGGATTGACGAAGGCAGGGCGATGGACGTTGTTTACATTGACTTTAGCAAGGCCTTTGACAAGGTCCCGCATGGTCGGCTGGTCCAGAAGGTTCAAACACATGGGATCCAGGGTGTGCTAGCCAATTGGATACAACTTTGGCTTGGTAATAGGAGGCAGAGGGTGGAACTGGAGGGTTGTTTTTTAGATTGGAGGCCGGTGACCAGTGGTGTGCCGCAGGGATCGGTTCTGGGCCCTCGTTTGTTTGTCATATATATTAATGACTTGGATATGAATGTAGGGGACATGATTGGTAAGTTTGCAGATGATACAAAAATTGATGAAATAGTAGAAAGTGAAGAAGGTTGTCTAAGGTTACAACAGGATATAGATAAACTTGGAAAGTGGGCAATGGATTGGCAAATGGAATTTAACACAGATAAGTGTGAAGTGATGCATTTTGGGAAGTTTAACCAGGGCAGGACATATACAGTGAATGACAGGGCCTGGGGAGTGTTGTTGAGCAGCGAGACCTTGGGGTGCAAGTACATAGTACCATGAAAGTGGCAACACAGCTCGGCAGAGTGGTGAAGAAGGTGTATGGCATGCTTGTCTTCATCAGCTGCGCATGGTGTACAAGAGTTGGGATGTCATGTTGCAGTTGTACATAACATTGGTTAGGCCGCATTTGGAGTACTGTGTGCAGTTCTGGTCGCTGCACTATAGGAAAGATGTGATTAAGCTAGAGAGGGTGCAGAAAAGATTCATAAGGATGTTGCCTGGTTTGGAGGGCTTGAGTTATGAAGAGAGATTGGATAGGCTGGGTCTGTTTTCCCAGGAGCGAAGACGGCTGAGAGGGGACATGAGAGGTATATAAAATTATGAGAGGCATAGATGGGCAGATAGCCAGAGTCTGTTTCCCATGGTAGGGCTGACTAAAACTGGAGGGCATAAATTAAAGTTGAGATAGAGGAGGTGTAAAGGGGATCAAAGGGGTAAATTTTTCACAGGAATAATAGTGGGTATCTGGAATGAGCTGCCAGAGGAGGAGGTGGAGGCAGGAACAGCAGCAACATTTAAGAGGCATCTGGACAGGTATTTGAATGAGCAAGGCATAGACGGATATGGGAATTAATGCAGGCACGTGGAATTAGTATAGATAGGCATTATGGTCGGCATGGACGCAGTGGGCCGAATGGCCTGTTTCTATGCTGCACGAATCTATGACTCTAAGATGGAGAGTGACGTAGTTGATTCTGAGACTAATGTCGTGAATCTTAATAAAGGAAAGTATGAAGGTATGAGGCACGAGTTGGCTATGATGGATTGGGAAACGTTACTTCAAGGGATGATGGTGGAAAGGCAATGGCAATATTCAAAGAGTGCATTGATGAACTGCAACAATTGTTTACTCCTGTCTGGCGCAAAAGTAAAATGGGAAAGGTAGCCAAACCATGGCTTAGAAGGAAAATTAGAGATAGTATTAGATTCACGGAAGAGGCAGATACATTCGACAGAAAGGAATAACAGACCTGAGGATTGGGAGCAGTTTAGAATTCAGCAAAGGAGGACCAAGGGATTGATTAAGAAGGGGAAAATAAAGTACATGAGTAAGCTTGCGGGGAACATACAACCTGACTGTAAAGGTTTCTGTAGGTATGTAAAGAGGAAAGGATTGGTTAAGAAAAATGTAGGTACTTACAGTTAGAAACATGGGAATTTATTATGGGAAACAAAGAAATGGCTAACCAACTAAATGCATACTATGATTCTGTCTTCACAAAGGATGGCACAAATATCTTACCAGAAATGTTGGGGAACACAGGGTTTAGTGAGAGGAAGGAACCGAAGGAAATCAGTAAAAGTAGAGAAATTGTGTTGGGGAAGTTGATGTTATTGAAGGCCGATAAATCCTCAGGGCCTGATAATCTACATCCCACATTACTTAAGGAAGTGACCTAGAAATAGTGGATGCTTTGGTGGTCATCTTTCAAGCTTCTTTCGACTTTGGAAAAATTCCAGCTTATTGGAGGGCAGCTAATGTAACCCCACCATTTAAAAAGGGAGGTAGAAATAAAGCAGGGCATTATAGACAAGTCAGCCTGACGTCGGTAGTGGGGAAAGTTCTAGAGTCCATTATCAAAGTTTTTATGGCAGAGCACTTGGAGAACAGTGTTAGAATCGGATAGAGTCAGCATGGATTTCCGAAAGGGAAATCATGCTTGATAAATCTATTAGAATTCTTCGAATATGTAACTAATAGAGTTGATGATGGGGAGCCAGAGAATGTGGTTTATTTGGACTTTCAGAAGGCTTTCGACAAAGTCCCACATAAGAGATTAGTGAGTAAAATTAAAGCGCATGGGATTAGTGGTAGTGTATTGCGATAGATAGAAAATTGGTTGGCAGATGGAAAAAAAAGAGTAGGGAAAAACGGATCTTTTTCCAAATGGCAGGCAGTGATTAGTGGGGTACCACAGGGACCGGCGCTAGGACCCCAGCTATTCACACTATATTAATGATTTAGATGCGGGAACGAAATGTAATATCTCCAAATTTTCAGAAGACACAAAACTGGGTGGGAGGGTGAGTTGTGAGGAGGATGCAGAGAGGCTTCAGGGTGATTTGGACAAGTTGAGTGAGTGGGCTATTGCATGGCAGAAGCAGTATAATGTGAATAAATGTGAGGTTATCCACATTGGTAGCAAAAACAGGAAGGCAGATTATTATGTGAACAGCTATAAACTGAGAGAGGGGAATACGCAACGAGACCTGGGTGTTCTCGTACACCAGTCACTGAAGGTAAGCATGCAGGTGCAACAGGTGGGAGAAAAAGGCGAATGTTATGTTGGCCTTCATAGAGACAGGATTCGAGTACAGGAACAGGGATGTTTTGCTGCAATTATACAGGGCCTTGGTGAGGCCGCACTTGGAATATTGTGTGCAGTTTTGGTCTCCTTCTCCGAGAAAGGATGTTCTTGCAATAGAGAGAGTGCAATGAAGGTTTATCAGACTGATTCCTGGGATGGCGGGACTGATGTATGAGGAGAGTTAGGATTATATTCGCTGGAGTTCGGAAGAGTGAAGAGGGATCTCATAGAAACCTACAAAATTCTAACAGTACTTGACAGGGTAGTTGCAGGAAGGATGCTCCCGATGGTGGGGGAGTCCAGAACCAGGGGTCATAGTCGAAGGATATGAGGTAAACTTTTCAGGACTGAAATGAGGAGAAATTTCAACGCCCAGAGAGTGGTGAGCCAGTGAAATTACGTTATCACTCCCACGTACAAGAGGGATTGCAATATGCTGGCCAGTGCCTCTGCTACTTCCACCATTCCATCCCTCAGCAACCCTCATGCATCCCATCCAGACTGGGTAAATGATCTACTTTATTGTGATACAAAAAATGCTGTATTGAAAAGGGTTAACTGAATCTGTTTGTTCAGTGACTGCAAATAATGTCAGTCTCCATGGACCCTAATTGTGTCACTGGAGGTTTGCCATCTTCTATTAATAAGGTTCTCCCATGTGTTGTCCCATAGTTTCAGCCGGAACATCAACTCCGGCAAAACAGAGATCAGCAGCTCCAGAGAGAGAGAAAGGATAGATCAGAATCTGAGAACAACAGATTGGAACGTTACAACAATGGGTCAGAATCTGAGAACAACAGATTGGAATGTTACAACAATGGGTCAGAATCTGAGAACAATAGATTGGAATGTTACAACAATGGGTCAGAATATGAGAACAATAGATTGGAATGTTGCAGCAATGGGTCAGAATCTGAGAACAATAGATTGGAATGTTACAACAATGGGTCAGAATCTGAGAACAATAGATTGGAATGGTGCAGCAATGGGTCAGAATCTGAGAACAATAGATTGGAATGTTACAACAATGGGTCAGAATCTGAGAACAACAGATTGGAATGTTGCAGCAATGGGTCAGAATCTGAGAACAACAGATTGGAATGTTGCAACAATGGACAGGAGTTTATCCTCGGATCTTTACTACCTTTCTACATATTATGATTGGTACTCATTAAACTCTCGTATACATGTCGCACTGAAGATTATTCAATACATTTACTATCCCATCCTGGCTATTATTGGTGTCCCTGGTAAGTCTCTCTATCTAGCTATTAATTCTATAAACCAAGTTTAACAGCATTACTGCTCCTGTAATTTACTCTGCACTTTTTGCTGCCTTTGTATTCCTGGTGAATATGTCCAGCTATCAGCTCAATGAACCATTGCCAACTTTATTGGATTTCTTGACATTTGCTCTCTCATCTTTACTGCTGTTACTGTCTCTATTTCCCGGCAGGGCATCTGTAAACCCCGTTTCACTGAAATGCTGTTCTGTTATGTAAATTTTAGGAAGACTGAAGCCAGTGTCATTGGTCTCCATCACAAACTCCATCCCCTATCTGTGAAACAAATACACCTCCCTGCCCAATATCTGAGGCTGAGCCAGACTGTTTGCAATCGGTGTGTTCTATTTAAACCTGAGCTGAGTCCATCTCCATATTCTCTCCATTGCCAACCCTGTCTACGACCACCTCTGTCATATCCCCCATCTCCACCTCTGTCTCAGCCAATCTGCTGCATCAACCCTCACCTGTACCTTTGTTAAATCCACACTTAACTATTCCAATTCTATCCTGGTCACCCTCCCAGTTATAAACCTCCATAAACCACAGACCATGCAGAACTCTGCTGCCTGTATTCTAACTCACAACAAATCCCGATCACCCATCACCCCTGTGCTCACTGACCTACATTGGCTCCATGTCGGGCAGCACCTTAATTTTAATATAGTCATTCTTGTGTTTGAATCCCTCCATGGCCTCACCCCTCCAATTAGTCCCATTGTCCTGCCCATTCTCATATTCCTGAAAATGTTTTGACTTCAATCTTTTCTCATTAGTCCTTCTGAAGTGAATTCCTTTCACACTGTATCTGTCCCGAGCCACTATTTTAGACTCTACAGCACTACTGGTGCTGACGGTACAGAAGCTGGGATCCATAGAGAGATGTGAACTGCACAGCAGGGCACTTCTACTGCGGCCTGCACAATGCCCCAAGCTGGGCAGGGCTCTCGCTCAATCGTGCCATGTATGTGTTGCTGCTCTGAGGATGGTTTTGAATGTGTTGTCAATGTACCATACCGTCAGCTTTGATGTACGTCTTTGAAACTTGGTCTGTACATGTCCACTGACCGCCTGTGTTAGTCACTCTCAGTTGAACATATATTCAGCAGCATGAGGAAGCCCATCTAGTATTATTTAAAAGGACCAGGCATCCAACTTTCAGGTGAGGGGCGTTTGACTTACTTCTATTATTGTAAAGTTAGTGGAGGTGCTGTGGATGGTTTGTTGGAGGTTGTGTTGTGAGCTGCTGCAGACATTCAGGGAGGACAGAGGATTTGGTGAACCAACTCTGGACGAGGTATGGCCTATCAGGGGAAAACAGCAGCAGCCAGAGCAGTGGCACCACGGCTGGCACTGTTGCTCAGCAGGGAGGGACAAAGCGCAGAAGAGTAATAGTTATAGGGGACTCTATCGTCAGGGCACAGATAGGCGCTTCTGTGGACATGAAAGAGACTCCATGATGGTATGTTGCCTCCCTGGTGCCAGGGTCAAGGATGTCTCTGAACGGACAGGGGGCATTCTGAAGGGGGGAAGGTGAACAGCCAGAGGTTGTGGTACACATCGGTACCAATGACATAGGCAGGAAGAGTGATGAGGTCCTGCAGGGGGAGTTTAGGGAGTTAGGTGGAAAGATAAGAAACAGGACTTCGAGGATTGTGATCTCTGGATTACTCCCTGTGCCACATGCCAGTGAGGCTAGAAGTAGGAAGATAGTGCAGCTATACACGTGGCTGAGCAGCTGGTGTAGAAGGGAGGGTTTCAGATATCTGGACCATTGGGCTCTCTTCAGGGACAGATGGGACCTGTACAAGAAGGACGGGTTGCATGTAAACTGAAGGGGCACAAATATCCTTGCTGCAAGATTTGCTAGCATCACTCGGGAGGGTTTAAACTAGTGTGGTAGGCGGGTGGGAACCAGAGCAGTAGGACAGCTAGTGAAATAAATGAGGAGGACATAGTAAAGAAGGCCAGCAGGACTAAGAGGAAGAGCAGGCAGGGAGATGTTGCTGAGCACAGCGGGACTGGTGGTCTGAAGTGCATTTGTTTCAATGCGAGAAGTATAACAGGTAAGGCAGATGAACTTAGAGCTTGAATTTGTACTTGGAAATATGATGTTGTTGCTATTGCAGAGACTTGGTTGAGGGAAGGGCAGGATTGGCAGCTAATTGTTCCAGGCTTTGGAAGCTTCAGGCGGGATAGAGGGGGATGTAACAGGGGTGGGGGAGTTGCATTACTGGTTAAGGAGAATATCACAGCTGTACTGCGGGAGGACACCTCAGAGGGGTCATGCAGCGAGGCAATATGGGTGGAGCTCAGGAATAGGAAGCGTGCAGTCACGATGTTGGGGGTTTACTACAGGCCTCCCAACAGCCAGCGGGAGGGAGAGGAGCAGATATGTAGACAGATTTAGGAAAGATGTAAAGGTAACAGGGTTGTAGTGTTGGGTGATTTTAACT
This sequence comes from Heterodontus francisci, assembly GCF_036365525.1. Classification (NCBI taxonomy): domain Eukaryota; kingdom Metazoa; phylum Chordata; class Chondrichthyes; order Heterodontiformes; family Heterodontidae; genus Heterodontus; species Heterodontus francisci. Next base: position 3,787,796 of record NW_027142342.1, read on the forward strand.
TCCCCAATATTGACTGGGACTCACTTAGTGCTAGGGGCTTGGATGGGGCAGAATTTGTGAGGAGCATCCAGGAGGGCTTCTTGAAACAGTATGTAGATAGTCCAACTGGGAAAGGGGCCATTCTGGACCTGTTGTTGGGGAATGAGCCCGGCCAGGTGGTCGAAGTTTCAGTGGGGGAGCCTTCCCGGAACAGTGACCATAATTCCATAACTTTTAAGGTACTTGTGGATAAGGATAAGAGTAGTCCTCGGGTGAAGGTGCTAAATTGGGGGAAGGCTAATTATAACAAAATTAGGCAGGATCTGAAGAATTTAGATTGGGGGTGGTTGTTTGATGGTAAATCAACATCTGACATGTGGGAGTCCTTCAAACGTCAGCTGATTAGAATCCAGGACCAGCATGTTCCTGTGAGGAAGAAAGACAAGTTGGGCAGGTTTCGGGAAGCTTGGATAACACAGGATATTGTGAGCCTCGTCAAAAAGAAAAAGGAAGCATTTGTCAGGGCTGGATGGCTAGGAACAGACTTGAGGAATATAAAGACAGCAGGAAGGAACTTAAGCAAGGAGTCAGGAAGGCTAAAAGGGGTGATGAGAAGTCATTGGCAAACAGGTTTAAGGAAAATCCCAAGGCTTTTTATACATTTATAAAGAGCAAGAGGGTAACCAGGGAAAGGGTTGGCCCATTCAAGGACAGAGATGGGAATCTATGCGTGGAGCCAGCGGAAATGGGCGAGGTGCTAAATGAGTACTTTGCATCAGTATTCAACAAAGAGAAGGACTTGGTGGATGATGAGCCGAGGGAAGGGAGTGCAGATAGTCTCAGTCATCTCATTATCAAAAAGGAGGATGTGTTGGGTGTCTTGCAAAGCAATAAGATAGATAAGTCTCCAGGGCCTGACGGGATCTAACCTAGAATACTGAGGGAGGCAAGGGAAGAAATTGCTGGGGCCTTGACAGAAATCTTTGCATCCTCATTGGCTACAGGTGAGGTCCCAGAGGACTGGAGAAAAGCCAATGTTGTTCCTTTGTTTAAGAAAGGTGGCAAGGATAATCCAGGAAATTATAGGCCTGTGAGCCTTACGTCAGTGGTAGGGAAATTATTAGAGAGGATTCTTCGGGACAGGATTTACTCCCATTTGGAAACAAACGAACTTATTCGCGAGAGACAGCATGGTTTTGTGAAGGGGAGGTCGTGTCTTACTAATTTGATTCAATTTTTTGAGGAAGTGACGAAAATGATTGATGAAGGAAGGGCATTGGATGTTATCTATATGGACTTTAGTTAAGCCTCTGACAAGGTCCCGCATGGCAGACAAAAGGTGAAGTCACACGGGATCAGAGGTGAGCTGGCAAGATGGATACAGAAGTGGCTCGGTCATAGAAGACAGAGGGTATCAGTGGATGGGTGTTTTTCTGAATGGAGGGATGTGACTAGTGGTGTTCCGCAGGGATCAGTGCTGGGACGTTTGCTGTTTGTAGTATATGTAAATGATTCGGAGGAAAATGTAGCTGGTCTGATTAGTAAGTTTGCGGATGATGCAAAGGTTGGCGGAGTTGCAGATAATAATGGGGATTGTCAGAAGATACAGCAGGATATAGATCGGTTGGAGACTTGGGCGGAGGGATGGCAGATGGAGTTTAATCCGGACAAATGTGAGGTAATGCATTTTGGAAGGTCGAATGCAGGTGGGAGGTATACAGTAAATGGCAGAACCCTTAGGAGTATTGACAGGCAGAGAGATCTGGGCATACAGGTCCACGGGTCACTGAAAGTGGCAACGCAGGTGGAAAAGGTATTCAAGAAGGCATACAGCATGCCTGCCTTCATCGGACGAGGCACAGAGTATAAAAATTGGCATGTCATGTTGCAGCTGTACAGAACCTTAGTTCGGCCACACTTGGAATATTGTGTGCAATTCTGGCCGCCACACTACCAGAAGGATGTGAAGGCTTTGGAGAGGGTACAGAGCAGGTTTACCAGGATGTTGCCTGGTCTGGAGGGCATTAGTTATGAGGAGAGGTTGGAAAAACTCGGATTGCTTTCACTGGAACGACGGAGGTGGAGGGGCGACATGATAGAGGTTTACAAAGTTATGAGCGGCATGGACAGAGTGGATAGTCAGAAGCTTTTTCCCAGGGTGGAAGAGTCAGTTACTAGGCGACATAGGTTTAAGGTGCGAGGGGCAAAGTTTAGAGTGAATCTGCGAGGCAGGTATTTTACACTGACGGTGGTGAGTGCCTGGAACTTGCTGCCGGGGGAGGTGTTAGAAGCAAATACGATAGCGACGTTTAAGAGACATCTTGACAAATGCATAAACAGGAAGGGAATAGAGGGATATGGGCTCCGGAAGTGCTGAAGGTGTTAGTTTAGGCAGGCATCAAGATCGGCGCAGGCTTGGAGGGCCGAATGGTCTGTTCCTGTGCTGTTCTGTTCTTTGGTATTTGTTCTTGACTGTCGTTACAGTGTCCCTGGGTCTGTAACACGACCAACAAATGGAGCAGAGGCTGCAGAGAGGGGAAGCTCTGTAAAGTGAGAGGAGGAAGGGGCTCTGCCCTATCCTCCCTGGGTTTTCCAAGAGCAATTTTCCTTTGCACACCTAACCCAGGAGCAGTGTGAGAGGTAACTCTGATTCAATTAGGAGGTGGTCACAGAGCTGTGTCACCTCCTGCAACACGACCTGGAGCCTCACTGCGTGCAGTTCTGGTCGCCACATTCCCAAAAGGATGTAGATGCTTTGGAGAGGGTGCAGAGGAGGTTGACCAGGATGTTGCCTGGTATGGAGGGCGCTAGCGATGAAGAGAGGTTGAGCAGATTAGGATTATTTTCATTAGAAAGACGGAGCTTGAGGGGGGATCTGATTGAGGTGTACAAAATCATGAGAGGTATAGACAGGGTGGATATCAAGAAGCTTTTTCGCAGAGTGGGGGATTGAATTACTAGGGGTCACGAGTTCAAAGTGAGAGGGGAATAGTTTAGGGGGGATATGCGTGGAAAGTTCTTTACGCAGAAGGTGGTGGATGCCTGGAACGCGTTGCCAGCGGAGGTGGTAGACGCGGGCACGATAGCGTCTTTTAAAATGTATCTAGACAGATACATGAATGGGCAGGAAGCAAAGAGATACAGACCCTTAGAAAATAGGCGAATGTTTCGATAGAGGATCTGGCTCAGCGCAGGCTTGGAGGGCCGAAGGGCCTGTTCCTGTGCTGTAATGTTTTTTGTTATTTTGTTCTTTCTCACACCAGGGTGAGGACGGAACTGTCAGTGGCTGTTAAAGTCACAGTTTCATTGAACTTCCATGTATCTGAATATTTCCAGGCAGGAGCAGGAGACATATCAAACATAGAGTCATAGAGAGTGATAGACACATTTATGGCACAGAAGATGGCCACTCGGCCCCTCGGTGCCCGCTCCCTGTGGAACAATCCAGTCAGTCCCACTCTCCCAGTCAGTCCCCGTATCCCTGCAAGATCATCTCCTTCGGGTGTCCATCCAGTATCCTTTTGAATTCATTGTCTCGAATGATGAAGTCCAAGATCTGATATGCTTCGCTAAACACTCTCCTAATATGTCCTGCCAATTTCAAATATCAATGCATATGCAGCCCCAGGTCGCTCTGTCCCTGCACAATCTTTAGAACTGTGTCATTAAGTCTATATTACCTTCCTATTCCTTCTGACAAAATACATCATCTCACACTCCGTTGTATGAAATTCCACCTGCCACTTCTCTGTCCATTCTGCTAGCCTATCTATCTCCTGCTGCAGGTGGTTTGCAACATCATCACTGTTTACCACACCTCCAAGATTGGTATCATCGGAAAACTTTGAAATTCTACTCTGTATTCCAAGATCCATGTAACTTATATATAGCAAAAAAACAAACAGTGGTCCTGAGCACTGACCCTTGGGGAACATCACTGTCTACCATCCTCCAGTCTGAAAAACAACCATTTAACACATTTCTCTTTTTTCTGTCCTATGGACAATTTTTGATCCAATTAGATGCTATTCCATGAGGTTCAATTTTGTTAGCCAAGCTTCTGTGTGTTTCTTCGTCAAATAATTTCATAACATCCACGGAGACAACATCCACCACATTCCCTTCATCAACCTTCTCTGATTTTCTAAATAAATTCAATTACTTCATCAAGCATGATGTGCCTTTTAGAAATCCGTGCTGACAATCCTTAATTCACTCAAACTCTCCAAGTGTGTGTTGTCCTTTTCCCCTGATTATTGCTTCTAAAACTTTCCTCACAACTGATGTTAAACTAACTGGCCAGTAGTTACTAGGCCTGTGTGTTGTCCATTGATAATTCTGGGAGGTAAGGGTGACCATCTATGTCATCAATATCTCCCTCAGCAGGGAGAAGCAGGATGAAAGATCCCGTGGCTTTGTCAGGATAGCGGGATTCCTGGTGGTGTAGGTGGCTCTGCGGGGACCCCATGTCAACCCATGGGTTGAGGTACAGGGACTGAAAGAACTCTCACTCCATCAATGTGCAGTTGGTGTGTGAGCATGCCCAGTACGTCATGTTGGTGAATGTCCACCATCCTGGCAGCAGCCACCATACCTTCATTCTGAATCAGTCAGCCGGTCCCAACACATCGGGGCTCCATGAAGAACCAGAATGTAGCTCCTTGGAGACAAATGAACCCCCTCTAGACACAGCCCATGCTTCTACACCCTCAATCCACCTCCCACCATCAACAGTTAGTTACGCAATTACCATGTGTATAATGTGAGCAATGGAGTCGCCAGGAACATGGTGGAACAGACCATCGGTGTGATGAAGCAATGCTTCCGATGTCTGAACCGCTCGGGGAGAGCCCTCCAGTACACACTGGAGCAGGTGTCTGAGTTCATGGTGTTCTGCTGCACCCTTCATATCATCACCATCATGAGGACACAGGCATTGGCACCAGGAATCCAGAGGCCACCTCAGGAGGAGGTGGGAGGGAAGATATTTCCTGGATGCCTTCGACCCAGACAAGCTGTCGGAGAGTCCCTGCTAAGATTCCAGTTCCCATAGGACAACTTCCCTTTCCAGCCATGAATTCCCCATTCTCCACCATTACACCCATCTGAGAAGCCCCATCACAGTGTCCCCTTGGTCAGCATCCTGTAATAAAAACATCAGAGAATTATTACAGCACAGAAGGACCAATTCAGCCTTTCGTGTCTGCACTGGCTCTCCGAATGAGCAATTCTCCCAGTGCCGTTCCCTGCCTTCTTCCTGTAATCCTGCACATTCTTCCTTCTCACATAACAGTCTATTCAGCTTCAATTGAACCTGCCTCCACCATACTCTCAGGCAGTGCATTCCAGACTCTAACCACTCACTGTGTGAAAAAATATTTTCCTCAGGTCGTCTTTGCTTCTTTTACCCATGACTTTAAATCTGTGCCCTCTCGTTCTCGATCCTTTCACGAATGGGAACTGTTTCTCTCTATCTACTCTGTCCAGACACCTCATGATTTTTGAAACCTCTAATAAATCACCTCTCGGCCTTCTCCGAGGAAAACTTTCCTAACTTCTCCAATCTATCTTCATAACCAAACTTCCTCAACCTGGGAATGATTCTGGTCAATCTTTTCTGCACTCTCTCCAATGCCCTCACGTCTTTCCTCAAGTGTGGCACCCAGAACTGGACGCAATACCACAGCTGAAGCTGAAATAGTGCCTTATATAAGTTCAATGTAACTTATTTGCTCTTGTACTCTCTGCCCATATTAATAAAGCACAGGATACTGCATGCTTTATTAAACACTTTCTCAACCTGTCCTGCCGCCTTCAATGACTTCTGCACATATACACATAGGCACTTCTGCTCCTGAACGCCTTATAGAATTGTACCCTTTATTGTATATTGTCACCCCATGTTCTTCCTACCAACATGAATCACTTCACATTTCTCTGTATTGAACGACATCTGCCACCTGTCTGCCCATTCCAGCAACTTGTGTGTTTCCTTTTGAAGTTCTACACTATCCTCCTCACAGTTCACAATGCTTCCAACGTTCGTATCAGCTGCAAACTTTGAAATTGTGCCCTGTACACACAGGTTTAGGTCCTTAATATATATCAGGAAAAGCAAGGATCCCAACACTGATCTCTGGGGAACTCCACCACAAACCTTCCTCCAGCCTGTAAAACATCCATTAACCACTACTCTTTGTTTCCTGTCACTCAGCTAATTTCGTATCCATGTTACTAATGTCCCTTTTATTCTATGAGCTACAAGTTTGCTCACAGGTCTGTTGTGTGGCATTGTATCAAAAGGTTTTTGCATGCAGGGAATAGTTAAATGTCTGGAATGCACTGCTTGAGAATGGTGGAGGCAGGTTCATTTGAAACTGAATAGACCGTTATATGAAAGTCAATGTACACCACATCAACAGAATTGCCCTCATCAACTCTCTCTGATACCACCTCAAACATCTCCAGTAAATTAGTTAAACATGATGTTCTCTCAAGAAATCCATGCTGGCTTGTTTAATTAACTCGCATTTGTCCATGTGACTATTAGCTTTGTCCAAGATTATTTCTTTCTAGAAGTTTTCCCACCACCGAAGTTTAACTGACAGGCCTGTAGTTGCTGGCCTTATCTTTACACCCTTTTTTGAACAAGGGTGTAACGTTTACAATTCTCCAGTCCTCTGGCATCACCCCGAGTCTAAGAAAGACTGAAAAATTATGTCCAGTGCCTCTGCGATTTCCACCCTCACTTCCCTCAGTATCTTTGGATACATCTCATCTGGTCCTGGTGTTTTATTCAATTTAATTCCAGACAGCCTATCTAATACTTCCTCTTTATCAATTTTAAACCCCACTAGTGTCTGACTTATCTCCTCTTTCAACATTGCCTGGGTTGCATCTTAGAATCATAGACAGTTTATGGCACACAGAGAGACCACTTGGCCCATCGTGTCTATGCTGTCCAAAAAACGATCCATCCATTCTAATCCTACCTTCCAGCATTTGATAGATTACAGCACTTGAGGTGCATATCCAGACACCTTTTGAATGAGTTGTTGGTTTCTGCCTCAACTACCCTTTCGGACAGTGAGTTCCAGACTCCCACCACCCGCTGAGTGAAAAATAAAATCCGCAGCTCCCTTTTAGTCTTTCTACCAATCACTTTAAGTCCATGCCCCCTCGCCACTGACCTCTTTGCTCAGGTGAATGGACCCTTCAGCTCCACTCTACTCTCAGTTTTGTACATTTCAATCAGATTTACCCTCAGCCTTCTCTATTTCAAGGAGAACAGTCCCAGCCTGTCCAATCTTTCCTCATAGCTGCATTTTTCCAGTCCTCGCCACATCCTCATAAATCTCCTCTGCACCCTCTCTAGTGCAATTACATCTTTTCTGTAATGAGCTGCCCAGAACTGCACACAGTACTCAAGTTGTGTCCTAACCAATGAATTATAGAATTCTAGCATAACCTCCCTGGCCGTATATTCTATACCTCGGCTAATAAAGGAAAGGATTCCATATCTTCTTCCTTGGTAAAGACAGGTGGAAATTATTCATTTATTACCTCAGCTATATCCTCTGCCTCCATGTGCAAATCCCCTTTATGGTCCGGAGTCGGCCCCATTGTTCCTTTTACTTCCCTTTTACTGTTTCGATGCCGATAGAAAACTTTGGGATTTCCTTTAATGCTCACCTCTTTTCATGCTCTCTCTTTGCTTCTCTTATTTGCTTTTTCACTTCCCCTCTGGACCTTCTGTATTCAGCCTGTTTCTCAATAGTATTTTCTACCTGATGTCTGTTATATCAGACATAAACTTGTTAACCTTTCATGCGGCCTTCAAAGATCTGTCTGAATACACACCAAGTCTATCTGTTCCGGTCTCCTCATTTAAACAATACCCATTTGTTTCTGTTGCCTTCCCTTACACTTCCTACCCAAATGTCTCACTTCACACTTCACTGTGTTAATTTATATTTGCCATTCGCCTGCTCATTTCACTGGTCAGTCTCTGTCCTCCTGAAGTCTGTTACTATCCTTCTCACTGTTTATTAACATTTCTGATTTTCCTGCCATCTGAAAACTTTGACATTATCCCCTCTGTACACAAGCCCATTGCATTAACATGCAGCAACTGTGATCCCAACTGTGACACTGGGGAACCCCACTGTGTACTTCCCTCCAGACTGAAGAATAACCATTCTCCACTACTCCCTACTTTCTGTCACTGCGCTAATTTCCTGCATGCTGACATTGAAAATAAAAAACAGACTTCCATTTATGAAACGCCTTTCATGACCAATGCATGTCCCAAAGCGATTTACAACCAATGAATACTTCTTAAAGCGAAGTCACTCTTGTCATGTAGGAAACAGGCAGACAATTTCTGCACAGCAAGATCCCACAAGCAGCAATGTGATGATGATCAGATCTGTTTTTGTGATGTTGATTGAAGGATAAATATTGACAAGGACACCGGGAATAATTCCCCTGCCCTGCTTCTACATAGTGCGATGGGATCTTTAACATCCACCTGAGAGGGCAGACTGCAACTTGGTTTAAAGTTTCATTCGATAGACTGCACCTCTGACAGTGCAGCACACCGTCAGTACTGCACTGCAATGTCAGCATTGATTCTTGTAATCAAGTCCTGCAGTGACACTTGATCCTGCAAGCTTGCCACTGAAAGGGGAGAGAGCTACAAACTGAGCCACAGCTGACATTGGTCCTTTTATCCCATGTGTTTCTAATTCGGTAACACGGCTTTTATGTGGTAATTTATCAAACAGCTGCTGAAAGGATTGGCATATTGTGAAAGTCCAGGTGGGAACCATCATAGAATCATAGAATAGCACAAACTGAATGAGGCCATTCGGCCCATCAAGTCTGTGCTGGCCCTTTCAAAGAGCAATCCAATTAGTCCCACTCCCTGGCTCCTTCACTATATCCTTGCATTTTTTCTCCTTCAGATATTTATCCAATTCCCTTTTGGGATCTACTATTGAATCTGTATCCATCAGCCTATCAGACAGTGCATCCCAAATCCAAACCACTCAGAAACAAAAATCCTCATGTCTGCTTCTTTTACCAATCGCCTTAAATCTGTGTCTCTTGGACATTGGAAATAGTTTCTCTTTATTTAATTTATCTAAATCCTTCCGAATGTTAAACACCTCAATCAAATCTCCTCTGAAAGTTCTCTGCTCCAAGCAGAACAACCTCAGCTACATAACTGTAATCCCTCATGCCTGGACAAATACTAGGAAAACAGTTCTGTACCCTCTCCGAAGGCTTCATGTCCTCCCTAAAGTGTGGTTCCCAGTATTCGACACAAGACTCCAGGTGCAGCTGAACTAGTATTTTATATATGTTTCACATAATGTCCTTGCTTTTGTTCTTTTTGCCTCTATTTATAAACCCTAGGATCCCATACATTTATGAACTGTCAATTTAACCTTTCCTGCCTCCTTCAAAGATTTGTGTACAAATCCCAGGTGTTTCTGTTATTTCACCATCTTTATAGTTGTCCCATTTAACTTGTATTGTCTCTCTTCAATCATCCTTTCAAAATGTATTACCTCACACATCTGCAATGCCAATTAAGATTGAGAAGATTGAAGCCATTGCTTTCTGTCTCTGCTCCAAACATTTCCTAGTTGCACACTCCATCCGTCTCCTTTGTAAATGTTTGAGACGAAGCCAAACTGCTCACAGACTTAGTTACATAGTTAACCCTGAGATGCCTTGAGATGAGCTTCCTACCAAATATTCACACCATCACTAAAACGGCCTATCTCCAACCCCGGTGGAGTTGCATTGCTGGTTAAAGAGTCAATGAACGCAATAGTGAGGCAGGATATTAGCTCTGACGATGACGAATATGTATGGGGAGAGCTGAGAAACACTCAGGGGCAGAAAACGTTAGTGGGGGTTGTATATAGACCCCCAGACTGTAGTGCTGAATTAGGGAATGGCATTGGACAGGAAATTAGAGATGCATGCGATAAAGGAACATCTGTAATTATGGGTTTCTTGAATCTGCATATAGATTGGGCAAATCAAATTGGTCACAATACATTGTGGAGGAATTCCTGGAGAATATACGGGATGGTTTCCAGGACCAATTCTTTGAGGAACCATCTGGAGAACAGGCCATCCTAGACTGGTTATTGTATAATGAGAGAGGAATAATTGACAATCTAGTTGTGCGAGATCCCTCTGGGATGAGCGAGCATAATATGATAGAATTCTTCATCATGATGGAGAGTGTCCTAGTTGATTCTGAGACTGGGGTCGTGAATCTTAATAAAGTAAGCTACGAAGGTATGAGGCATGAGTCGTTGATGATACATTGGGAAACTTTACTTAAAGAGATGACCCTGGATAGGCAATGGCAAACATTCAAAGAGCGCATGGATGAACTGCAACAATTGTTTATCCCTGTCTGGCGCAAAAGTAAAATAGAAAAGGTAGCCAAATCATGGCTTGCAAGGAAAGGTAGAGGTAGGGTTAGATCCAAGGAAGAGGCATATAAATTTGCCAGGAAAAAAAACAACAGACCTGAGGATTGGGAGCAGTTTAAAATTCAGCAAAGGAGCACCAAGGGATTTATTGAGAAGGGAAAAATGGAGTACGAGAGTAAGCTTGCGGGGAACATAAAAACTGACTGCAAACGAATCTATAGGTATGTGAAGTGGAAAAGATTGGCGAAGACAAAGGCAGGTCCGTTACAGTCAGAAACAGGGGGATTTATTCTGGGAAACAAAGAAATGGCTGACCAACTGAATGCATACTTTAGTTCTGTCTTCACAAAGGAGGACGCCAATATCATACCAGAAATGTTGGTGAATACAGGGTTTAGTGAGAGAGTGGAACTGAAAGAAATCAGTATTAGTAGAGAAATGGTGTTGGGGAAGTTGATGGTATTGAAGGCCGATAAATCTCCAGGGCCTAGTAATCTACATCCTCGAGTACTTAGGAAGTGGCCCGAGAAATAGTGGATGCATTGGTGGTCATCTTCCAAGATTCTATAGACTCTGGAACAGTTCCTACAGATTGGAATGTTACCCCACTATTAAAAAAGGAAGGTAGAGAGAAAGCAGGAAATTGTAGACCAGTCAGCCTGATATCGGTCGTGGGGTAATTCCTGGAGTTCATTATCAAAGATTTTTCAGCAGAGCACTTGGAGAACAGTGGTAGAATCGGACAGAGTCAGCATGGATTTATGAAAGGGAAATCATGCTTGATAAATCTACTAGCATTCTTCGAGGATGTCACTTGCAGAGTTGATGAGGGGGAGCCAGTGGGTGTGGTTTATTTGCACTTTCGGAAGGCTCTCGACAAAGTTCCACGTAAGGGTTTAGCATGTAAAATTAAAGTGCACAAGACTGGGGGTAGTGTATTGCGATAGATAGAAAATTGTTTGGGAGACAGGAAACAAAGCATTGGAACAAACGGATCTTTTTCTGAATGGCAGGCAGTGACTAGTGGGGTACCGCAGGGATCGGAGCTAGGACCCTAGCTATTCACAATATATAGTAATGATTTAGATGAGGAAACTAAATGTAATAACTCTAGATTTGCAGCTGATACAAAATTGGGTGTGAGGGTAAGTTGTGAGGAGGATGCAGAGAGGCTTCTGGGTGATTTGGACAAGTTGAGTGAGTGGGCAAATGCATGGCAGATGCAGTATAATGTGGATAAATGTGAAGTTATCCACTTGACTAGCAAAAACAGGAAGGCAGATTATTATCTGAACTCCTATAAACTGAGAGAGGGGAATATGCAGCGAGACCTGGGTGTTCTCGTACACCAGTCACTGAAGGTAAGCATGCAGGTGCAACAGGCGGTCGAAAAAGGCGAATGTTATGTTGGCCTTTATAGAGACAGGATTCGAGTACAGGAGCAGGGATGTTTTGCTGCAATTATACAGGGCCTTGGTGAGGCCGCACTTGGAATATTGTGTGCAGTTTTGGTCTCGTTATCTGAGGAAGGATGCTCTTGCTATAGAGGGAGTGCAGTAGAGTTTTACCAGACTGATTTCTGGGGTGGTAGGACTGTCGTATGAGGAGAGAATGAGTCGGTTCGGACTATATTCACTGGAATTCAGAAGAGTGAGGAGGGATCTCATCGAAGCCTATAAAATTCTAACATGGCTTGACAGGGTATATGCAGGAAGGATGTTCCCGATGGTGGGGGACTACCGAACCAGGTGTCATAGTCTACGTATATGGGGTAAAACTTTCAGGACTGAGATGAAGAGACTTTTCTCCACCCAGAGGGTGGTGAGCCTGTGGAAATCTGTCATCACGCCCATATTCAAGGGGGATTGGAAGATTCTGGCCAGTGCCTCTGCTATTTCCACCATTGCTTCCCTCAGCAACCCTCATACATCCCATCCAGACTGGATAAATGTTCAACTTTATCGTGGTACTAAAGTGTTGGATTGAAAAGGGTTAACTGAATCTGTTTGTTCTGTGACTGTAATTAATGTCAGTCTCCATGGACCCTAATTGTGTCACTGGACGTTTTCCATCTTCTATTAATAAGGGGATTCTTTCAATGAGTTATTCCATAGTGTCAGTGGGAACATCAGCCCCGGCACTTACAGAGATCAGCTGCTCCAGAGAGACAGAGAGAGGATAGGTTAGAATCTGAGAACAAAAGACTGGAATGTGACAAAAATGGGTCAAAATCTGAGAACAATAGATTGGAATGTGATAACAATGGACAGGAGTTTATCCTCGGATCTTTCCTCTCTTTCTACATATTATGATCGGATGTCATTAAACACTCGTATCTATCTCGCACTGAAGATTATTCAATATATTTACGATCCCATCCTGGCTATTATTGGTGTCCCTGGTAAGTCTCTCTATCTAGCTATAAATCCTTTAAACCATGTTTAACTGCATTACTGCTCCTGTAATTTACCCTGCCCTTCTTGCTGCCGTTGTATGCCTGGTGAATATCTCCAGCTATTAGCTCAACAAACCATTGTCAACTGTATTACAGTTCTTGTCATTTACTCTCTCATCTTTGCTGCTATTGCTGTCTCTATTTCAGGCCAGGAGATCTGTAAACACTGTTTCACTGAAATACTGTTCTGTTATGTAAATTTTGGGAAGACGGAAGCCAGTGTCATTGCTCTCCATCACAAACTCCATCACCAATCTGGGAGGCACATATTCCACCCTGCCCAATATCTGAGGCTCAAAAAGACAGTCTACAACTTCTTTGTTATATTTAAACCTGAGCTAAGTTCATCTCCATATTCTTTCCATCACTAACCCTGCCTAATATCACCTCTATGATATCACCCAACTCCACCTCTGCCTCAGCCCATCTACTGCATAAACCCTCATCCGCATCACTGTTAAATACACAGTTGACAATTCCAATTCCATCTTGTTCACCCTCACAGTTCTAAACCTCCATAAACCACAGCCCATCCAGAACTCTGCTGCCTGTATTCGAACTCACACCAAATCCCGATCACCCATCACCCCTGTGCTCACTGATCTACATTGGCTCCCGGTCTGGCAGCACCTTAATTTTAATATTCTCATTCTTGTGTTTGAATCTCTCCATGGCCTCACCCTTCCATTTATACACTTTCCCCTCTCCAATTCATCTATTCCTGCAAATCTTTCGACTTCAATCTTTTTTCATTTCTCCTTGTAAAGTGAATTTCTTTCCCTCTGTATCTGTTCCGAGCCACGATTTTAGACTCTGCAGCAAGACTGCTGCTGCCGGTACAGAAGCTGGGATCCAAAAAGAGATGTGAATCGCACATCCGGCCACTTCCAGTGCGGTCTGCACAATATCCCATGCTGGGTGGGGCTCCAGCCCAGTCACATCATCTATGTGCTGTCAGCGTGGTCTTCACAGCCGGCCACCTCTTCTATGCCCTGCACAGTGTCCCAAGCTGCGCAGGGCTCTAGCTCAATTGTACCTTGTATGTGTTGTTACTTTGAGGGTGGATTTGAAAGTGATGTCAATGTACCATACCAGCAGCTTTGATGTACTTCTTTAAACTTTTTCTGTGCATGTCCACTGACCACCTGTGTTAGTCACTCACCGTTGAATATACAGTCAGTAGCAAAAGGAAACCCCCTGGTGTTATTTAAAAATACCAGGCATCTAGCCTACAGGCTTTTGACTTACTTCTGCTATTGTAAAGTTAGTGGAGGTGTTGTGGATGTTTTTCTGGAGGTTGTGTTGTGAGCTGCTGCAGACATTCAGGGACATTTGTGAAATATACAGTAAATGGAAAAGTCCTGGGGAAAATTGATGTGCAGAGAGATTTGGGTGTTCAGGTCCATTGTTCCCTGAAGAAGGCAACGCAGGTCAATAGAGTGGTCAAGAAGGCATACGGCATGCTTTCCTTCATCGGACGGGGTATTGAGTACAAGAGTTGGCAGATCATGTTACAGTTGTATAGGACTTTGGTTCGGCCACATTTGGAATACTGCATGCAGTTCTAGTCGCCACATTACCAAAAGGATGTAGATGCTTTGGAGAGGGTGCAGAGGAGGTTCACCAGGATGTTGCCTGGTATGCAGGGCGCTAGCTATGACGAGAGGTTGAGTAGATTAGGATTATTTTCATTAGAAAGACGGAGGTTGAGGGGGGACCTGATTGAGGTGTACAAAATCATGAGAGGGATAGACAGGTTGGATAGCAAGAAGCTTTTTCCCAGAGTGGGGGATTCAATTACTAGGGGTCACGAGTTCAAAGTGAGAGGGGAAAGGTTTAGGGGGGATATGCGTGGAAAGTTCTTTATGCAGAGGGTGGTGGGTGCCTGAAACGCGTTGCCAGCGGAGGTGATAGACACGGGCGCGATAGCGTCTTTTAAGATGTATCTGGACAGATACATGAATGGGCAGGAAGCAAAGAGATACAGAGCATTAGAATATAGGCGACATGTTTAGATAGAGGATCTGGATCGGCGCAGGCTTGGAGGGCCGAAGGGCCTGTTCCTGTGCTGTAATTTTCTTTGTTCTTTGTTCTTTGAGTACAGACGATTTTGTGACCCAACTCTGGACGACGTATGGGGACTGTAGTTACATTGTCTCTGGGTCTGTAACATGACCAACAAATGGAGCAGATGCTGCCGAGAGGGGAAGCTCTGTAAAGAGAGAGGAGGAGAGGGCTCTTCCCTACCCACCCCGGGTGCTCCAAGAGCACTTTTCCTACCTACACCTAACCCAGGAGCAATGTGTGAGGTGACTCTGATTCAATAAGGAGGTGGTCACAGAGCTGTGTCACCTCCTGTAACACAACCTGGAGCCTCACACCAGGGTGAGGACGGAGCTGTCAGTGGTTGTTAAGCTCACAGTTGCATTGAACTTCTATGTATCTTCATACTTACAGGCAGGAGCAGGTGACATATCCAACATAGAGTGGTAGAAATTGATGGAGTCATTAACAACACAGAAAGAGGCCATTCAGCCCCTCACTGCCGGCTTTCTGTGCAACAATCCAGTCAGCCCCACTCTCCCACTCCTCTGCTCAATCCCTGTATCCCTGCAAGTTCATTTCCTTCAGGTTTCCATCCAGTTTCCTTTTGAAATCTTTGATTATCTCGGCTTCCACCACCCTCATGGGCAGTGAGTTCCAGCTCATTACCATCCACTGTGTAAAAATGTTCCTCCTCACATTCCCCTGCATCTCTTAACCAAAACCTTCCATCTGTGCCCCCTAGTCTGCGTTGCATCAGTTAATGGGAACAGTTTTTCCTTGTCTATCTTATCTAAGTCTATCATAATCTTGTACACCTCTATCAAATCTCTCTCAATCGCCTTTACTCCAGGGAGAACAACTCCATCTTCTCCAAACTCACTTTGTACCTAAACTCCCATCCCTGAATTCATTCTGGTAAATCTCCTCTGCACCCTCTCAAGGACTTTCACATCCTTCCTGCAGTCTGGCGACCCGAACAGGGCACAGTTCTCTTGTTGGGGTCTAACCAAAGCTTTGTAAAGTTTCAGCTAAACCGCCCTGTTTTTGTATATTTGCCTCTTTTGATGAAGCCCAAGATCTGATATGTTTTGCTAAACACTCTGCTAATATGTCCTGCCACCTTCAAAGATCAATACATATGGAGCCCCTGGTCCTTCTGTTCCTGCAAAATCTTTAGAACTGTGTCATTAAGTCTATGTTGTCTTCCTATTCTTTCTGACAAAATACATTACCTCACACTCCTCTTTATTAAATTCTACCTGCCACTTCTATGTCCATTCTGCTCGCCTATCTATATCATGTTGTCGGTGGTTTGTATCACCCTCACTGTTCCCCACTCCTCCAAGGTTGCAATCATCAGAAAAAATATAAATTCTACTCCGTATTCCAAGATCCGTGTCATTTTTATGCGGTAAAAAAAAACAACTGTGGTCCCAGCACTGACCATTGTGTAACATCAATGTCGACCATCCTCCAGTCTGAAAAATAACCATTTAACACATTTCTCTTTTTGCTGTCCTTTGGACAGTTTTTGATCCAATTGGATGCTATTCCATGAGCTTCAATTTTGTTAACCAAGCTTGTGTGTGGTTCATAATCAAATACTTTCATAAAATCCCGGTAGACAACATCCACCACACCCCCTTCATCAACCTTCTCTGATCATCGAAATAAATTCAATTAGCCCATCAAGCATAATCTGCCTTTTAAAAATCCGTGCTGACACTCCTTAATTAACTCAAACCTCTCCAAGTGTGTGTTGTCCTTTTTCCCTGATCATTGTTTCTAAAACCTTACTCACCACTGATGTTACACTAGCTGTCCAGTAGTTACGAGGCCTGTGTGTTGTCCATTGATAATTCTGGGAGGTGAGGGTGACCATCTATGTCATCATTTTCTCCCTCAGAAGGGAGAAGCAGGATGAGAGATCCAGTGGGTTTGTCAGGATAGCAGGTTTCCTGATGGTGTAGTAGGCTCTGCGGGGTCTCCATGTCAACGGGGAGAGGTACAGGAACTGAAAGAACTCTCACTCCATTAATGTACAGTTGGTGTGTGAGCATGCCCAGTAAATCATGTTGGTGAATGTCCTCTATCCTAGCAGCAGCCACCATACCTTCATTCTGAAGCAGTCAACCAGTCCCAACACTGCGGGTCTCCATGCAGAACCAGAATGCGACTCCTCGGAGACAACTCATGTTTCTACAACCCCAAACCATCTCCCACCACCAACCAAACGCACACAATTAACATGTGTAAAATGTGAGCAATGGAGTCACCAGGAACATGGTGGAACTGACCATCATTGTGATGAAGCTTTACTTCCGATGTCTGAACCGCTCGGGGGGAGTCCTCCAGTACACACTGGAGCAAGTGCCCAAGTTCATGGTGTTCTGCTGCACCCTTCATATCATCACCATCACGAGGACACCGGCATTGGCAGCAGGAATCCGGAGGCCACCTCAGGAGAATGAGGAGGAGGCAGGGAGGATATTTTCTGGATGCCTTCTACCAGGACAGGCTGTCGGAGAGTCCTTGCTAAGATTCAGTTTCCTATAGGACAACTTCCCTTTCCCACAATGAATCCCCCATTCTCCACCATTACACCCATCTGAGATGCCCCATCACAGTGTTATCACAGCACAGAAAGAACTATTCACTCCGACGTGTCTGCGTTGCCTTTCCGAATGAGCAATTCACCTAATCCCATTCCCTGCCTTCTTCGCATAATCCTGCACATTCTTCCTTCTAATACACCAGTTTATTCAGCTTTAGCATGTTTCTAGATGTGGTCACCCAACAGCTGAAGATTATGCAGGGAGAGAAGGAATTGGTGATCCCCAGACAGTCAAAAGGAATCAGGCAGGTAGTGCTGCAAACCCTTGAGTGCATCTCACTCTCCAACAGGTATTCAGTTCAGAATACTGAGGAAAGTGATGCTTCACCTGGGGAGCGCAGCCAGAGCCAACTCTGTGTCAGCACGGGTAGCTGAGCTGCAGAGCGGGGTAGAGGGATGACTGCAAGAGCCATAGTGATCAGTAGTCAGGGGAACAGGCAGGCGTTTATGTGGCCACAGACGTGAATCGAGGATGGTGTCATGCTTGTCTGGTGCCAGGGTCAAGGATGTCACTGAGCGACTGCAGAGCATCCTGAAGGAGAAGGGGAACAGCCAGCTGTCATGGTCCACATCGGAACCAGCGACAAAGGTAGAAAGAGGAATGTCGTCCTGCAGTCAGAATTTATGGAGCGAGGGAAGAAATAGGCCAGCAGGACCTCAAAGTGGTAACTTCTGGATTAGTCCCAGTGCCATGCACAACTGAGTATAGAAATAGAAAACGAAGACAGATGAATGTGTGGCTGGGAAGATGGTGCAGGAGGGAGGGCTTCAGATTCCTGGGACATTGGGACCAATTTTGGATTAGATGGGACCTATACAGGCCGGACTGGTTGCACCAGATCGGAGCCGGGACTGGGCTACTTGCAGAACGTTTTGCTAGTGCTGTCGGGGAGGGTATAAACTAGTTTTGCAGGGGGGTGGGGACCTGAGGGTAGACTCAGTTGGGACAAAACCTGAAATGAAAATAGAAGGCAGAAAATTAATGAATGAGTCCAGAAAACAGAGGAAAAGAGGGTTAGAATTTTTTTTAAGTGTTTGGCTGTGCTCAAGGATATCTATTTCAATGCAAGAAGTATAGCAACTAAAGCAGATGAGCTGAGGACAAGGTGGACAGGTGGCAGTATGATATCATAGCTATCACTGAAACATAGCTGAAGGAGGGACAGGAATGGCAGCTCAACGTTCCTGGTTACAGGGTTTTCAGACACGATAGGGAGGGGGTAAAGAAAGGAGGGGAAGTGGCAATTTCGGTCAAGAAATCTATTACAGCTGTGAGGAGGGATGATATGTTGGAAGGTTCATCAACTGAGGCGATATGGATTGAGCTAAGGAACCAAAAAGGGGCAATCTCACTGCTGGGAGTGTGATCCCGTCAGCCAAACAGTCCGAGGGAGATAGAAGAGCAGATATGTAGGCAAGTCTCTGAGAAGTGCAAGAACAATAGGGCAGTAATAGTAGGGTATTTTAATAACCCCAATATTAACTGGGATAATTTTAGTATGAAAATAATTAAGGGAACAGAAATCTTGAGGTGCATTCAGGAGAACGTTTTTGGCCAGGATGTATCAAGTCCAACAACAGAGGGTGCGGTTTTAGACATTGTTTTTGGAAATGAAGATGGGCAGGTGGAAGGAGTGGCAGGGAAGAGCATTTTGGTGGGAGTGATAATAATTCAGTTAGTTTTAACTTAATTATGGAACAGGACAAGAGATACATCAGGAGTTAGAGTTCTCAATGGGGAAAGGCGAATATTACTAAACTGAGGAGCGAAAGTGGATTGGAAACAGCAGTTTGAAGGTAGTTCAGTCTCAGAGCAGTGGGAGGCATTCAAAGGGGAGATTCAAAAGGTTCAGGATAAACATGTTCCCACAAGGAAAAAGGGTGAGGCGGCCAAATCTCGAGTCCCATGGATGTCAAGGAGCCGACAGGGTAGGATAACGCAGAAAAGGAAAGCTTCTGTCCGACACTGAGAACGTAATACTGCAGAAAGCCGAGAGGAGTATAGAAAGTGGAGGGATCAAATCAAAAAGGAAGTTAGGAAAGGAAAGTGAGGGTATGAAAGAACATTAGCAAGCAAAATCAAGGTGAACCCAAAGATGTTTTCTCAATACATTAAGAGGAAGAGGATAACTAAGGGGAGAGTAGGCCCCATAGTAGATCAGAAAGGTAACCTTTGTATAAGGGTAGAAGATATTGGTATGGTTCTTATTGAGCACTTTGCGTATGTCTTCAGAAAAGAGGGGGGATTTAGATATTGTCGTTAAGGAGGAAGAGTGTGAATTATTGGATATGATAAACATAGGGAGAGAGGAAGTATTAATGGGATTAGCATCCTTGAAAGTTGAAACATCACCAGAGCCGGATGAAATGTACCCCAGGCTGTTCAAAGAAGCAAGAGAGGAAATAGCAGAGGGTCTGCCTACCATCATTTCCCAATCTCACTAGATACAGGTGTGGTGCCGGAGTATAGGAGAATTGCTAACGTTGTACCTCTGTTTAAAAATGGAGCGAAGGATAGTCTGAATAATGACAGGCCAGTCAGTCTAACCTCAGTAGTGGGCAAATTATTGGAATCTATTCTGAGAGACGGGATAAACTGTCACTTAGAAAGGCACAGGTTTATCAAGGATAGTCAGCATGGATTTGTTAAGTGACTCTCTTGTTTGACCAAATTGATCGAATTTTTTGAAGCTGTTACAAGGAATATAGATGAGGGTAGTGCAGTTGATGTGGTCTACGTGGATTTTAGCAAGGCTTCTGACAAGGTCCCACATGATAGACTGGTTCAAAAAATAAAATCCCATGGCATCCAGAGAAATGCAGCAAGGCGGATACAAAATTGTCTCAGTGGCAGGAAACACAGGGTAATTATTGACAAGTATTTTTGCGACTGGAGGACTGTCCCCATTGTCATTCCACAGGGCTCAGTAATGGGTCCCCTGCTTTCTGTGGACTATATTAAAGAGTTAGACGTAAATTTAGGGGGTATGATCAAGACTTTTGCAGACGGCACAAAGGTTGGCCATGTGGTGGATAGCGAGAAGGATAGCTGCAGGCTGCAGGAAGAGATTGATGGTCTGGTCAGATGGGCAGAAAAATGGGAATCGACCTGGATAAGTGTGAGGTGATGCTATTGGGGAGCTGGAACAAGCAAAGGAATACACGATTACTAGGACAATACTGAGAAGCGTAGAGGAAGTAAGGGACTTTGGAGTGAATGCCCACAGATCCCTGAAGATAGCAGGACAGGTCAATAAGGCAGTTAAGAAGGCATATGGAATCATTTCCCTTTTTAGCTGAGGTATAGAATGTAAGAGCTGGGAGGTTATGCTGGAACTGTTTAAATCATTGGTCAGGCCACAACTTGAATATTTTGTGCAGTTCTGGTAACAGAAAGGATGTAATTGCACTAGAAAGGGTACACAGGAGATTTACGAGGATGTTGCCAGGACTGGAAAAATGCAGCTATGAGGAAAGATTGGATAGGCTGGGGTTGTTCTTCATGGAACAGAGAAGGCTTGAGGGGAGATCTGATTGAAATGAACAACATTTTGTGGGGCCTGCATTGACTGGAGGTGAAGGGTCTATTCACCTTTGCAAAAAGGTCAGTGACTAGGGGACATAGATTGAAAGTGATTGGCAGAAATATCAGAAGGGAGTTGAGGAAAAACATGTTCACCCAGAAATACAAATTTGCCTCGGTGACAGGAAGCAAAGGGTAATTGTTGACGGGTATTGACTGGAGGACTGTTACCAGTCGTGTTCCAGAGGGCTCGGTACTGGGTGCCCTGCTTTTAGTGAGGGTCTGTAACTCACTTCATGAAAGGATGGTTGAGGCAGAAACCCTCTGCTCATTCAAAAGGAGTCTGGATGTGCACCTCAAGTGTCATAATCTGCAGGGCTACGGATCAAATGATGGAAGGTGTGATTAGAATAGGTCGATAACTTTTCGGCTGGCACAGACACGATGGGCCAAGGTACCTCTTTCTGTGCCTTAAATTTTCTACGATTCTATGATTCTTTAACACGAAACACGCTATCCTCGTTGACACTCACAATTCTGTTAACAAACTATCAAGATGATCAGAAATGATTTTCCATGAAGCTATCCGTGCTGCTTGTCATTTATTAAGACATGATTTTACAAGTAAGAAATATTTTTGTGCTGGGTTATGGCCTCCAGAATTGATCGAATTTTTTGAAGCTGTTACAAGGAATATAGATGAGGGTAGTGCAGTTGATGTGGTCTACGTGGATTTTAGCAAGGCTTCTGACAAGGTCCCACATGATAGACTGGTTCAAAAAATAAAATCCCATGGCATCCAGAGAAATGCAGCAAGGCGGATACAAAATTGTCTCAGTGGCAGGAAACACAGGGTAATTATTGACAAGTATTTTTGCGACTGGAGGACTCTTCCCATTGTCATTCCACAGGGCTCAGTAATGGGTCCCATGCTTTCTGTG
This sequence comes from Heterodontus francisci, assembly GCF_036365525.1. Classification (NCBI taxonomy): domain Eukaryota; kingdom Metazoa; phylum Chordata; class Chondrichthyes; order Heterodontiformes; family Heterodontidae; genus Heterodontus; species Heterodontus francisci. Next base: position 3,809,814 of record NW_027142342.1, read on the forward strand.
GAATATATTAAAGAGTTAGACGTAAATTTAGGGGGTATGATCAAGACTTTTGCAGACGACGCAAAGGTTGGCCATGTGGCGGATAGCGAGAAGGATAGCTGTAGGCTGCAGGAAGATATTGACGGTCTGGTCAGATGGGCAGAAAAATGGGAATCGACCTGGATACGTGTGAGGTGATGCTATTGGGGAGCTCACACAAGCAAAGGAATACACGATTACTAGGACAATACTGAGAAGTGTAGAGGAAGTACGGGACTTTGGAGTGAATGCCCACAGATCCCTGAAGATAGCAGGACAGGTCAATAAGGCAGTTAAGAAGGCATATGGAATCATTTCCGTTTTTAGCTGAGGTATAGAATGTAAGAGCTGGGAGGTTATGCTGGAACTGTATAAGTCATTGGTTAGGCCACAACTTGAATATTTTGTGCAGTTCTGGTAACCACATTACAGAAAGGAGGCAATTGCACTAGAGAGGGTGCAGAGGAGATTTACGAGGATGTTGCCAGGACTGGAAAAATGCAGCTATGAGGAAAGATTGGATAGGCTGGGGTTGTTCTTCATGGAACAGAGAAGGCTTGAGGGGAGATCTGATTGAAATGAACAACATTTTGTGGGGCCTGCATTGAGTGGAGGTGAAGGGTCTATTCACCTTTGCAAAAAGGTCAGTGACTAGGGGACATAGATTTAAAGTGATTGGCAGAAATATCAGAAGGGAGTTGAGGAAAAACATGTTCACCCAGAAATACAAATTTGCCTCGGTGACAGGAAGCAAAGGGTAATTGTTGACGGGTATTGACTGGAGGACTGTTACCAGTCGTGTTCCAGAGGGCTCGGTACTGGGTCCCCTGCTTTTAGTGAGGGTCTGTAACTCACTTCATGAAAGGATGGTTGAGGCAGAAACCCTCTACTCATTCAAAAGGAGTCTGGATGTGCACCTCAAGTGTCATAATCTGCAGGGCTACGGATCAAATGATGGAAGGTGTGATTAGAATAGGTCGATAAATTTTCGGCTGGCACAGACACGATGAGCCAAGGTACCTCTTTCTGTGCCTTAAATTTTCTACGATTCTATGATTCTTTAACACGAAACACGCTATCCTCGTTAACACTCACAATTCTGTTAACAAACTATCAAGATGATCAGAAATGATTTTCCATGAAGCTGTCCGTGCTGCTTGTCATTTATTAAGACATGATTTTACAAGTAAGAAATATTTTTGTGCTGGGTTATGGCCTCCAGAATTTTCCAATAATCAACATTAGGCTGATAGTTACAAGGCTTATCCAACCTCTCCTTCTTTAAACAGGGTGTAACATTTACAGCCCTTCAGTTCTCTGGCATTTTTAAAAATTCATTCATGGGTTGTGGACATCGCTGGCCAGGCCAACATTTATTGCCCATCTCTAATTGCCCATGCGAAGGTGGTGGTGAGCTGCCTTCTTGAACCACTGCAGGTACACCCACAGTGCTGTTAGGAAGGGTGTTCCAGTATTATGAACCAGCGACAGTGAAGGAACGGCAAGATAGTTTCAAATCAGCATGGTGTGTCGCTTGGAGGGGAACTTGCAGGTGGTGGTGCTTCCATACCTCTGCTGCCCTTGCCCTTCTATGTGGTAGAGGTTGTGTGTTTGGAAGGTGCTGTCTAAGGAGCCTTGGTGTGTTGCTGCAGTGCATCTTGTAGATGATACACACTGCTGCTACTGTGCGTCGGTGGTGGAGGGAGTGAATGTTGTGGATGGGGTGCCAATCAAGCGGGCTGCTTTGTACTGGATGGTGCCGAGCTTCTTGAGTGTTGCATCACACTCCTGGCTTGTGCCTTATAGATGTTGGATTGGCTTTGGGGAGTCAGGAGGTGAGTTAATCGCCTCAGCATTCCTCGCCTATGACCTGCTCTTTGAGCCATGGTATTTATATGGCTACTCCTGTTCTGTTTCTGGTCAATGGTAGCCCCTAGGATGTTGATAGTGGTGGATTCAGCTGTGGTAATGTCATTGACTGTCAAGGGAGATGATTAGATTCTCTCTTGTCGGAGATGGTCATTGCCTGGCACTATGGCAGTGCGAATGATACTTGCCAATTATCAGCCCAAGCCTTGATATTGTCCAGGTCTTGCTGCATTTCTACACGGACTGCTTCAGTATTTGAGGAGTCACGAATGGTGCTGAAAATTGTGCAATCATCAGCCAACATCCCCACTTCTGGTCTTGTGATTGAAGGAAGGTCTATGATGAAGCAGCTGATGATGGTTGGGTCTCGGAAACTACCCTGAGGAACTCCTGCAGTGATGTCCTAGAGTTGAGATGATTGACCTGCAACAACCACAACCATCGTCCTTTGCGCTAGGTATGACTCCAACCAGCAGAGAGTGTTCCCGCTGATTCCCACTGACTCCATTTTTGCTCTGGCTCCTTGATGCCATACTCAGTCAAATGCTGCCTTGATGTCAAGGCAGTCACTCATACCTCACCTCTTGAATTCAGCTCCTTTGTCCATGTTTGAACCAAGGCTGTAATGAGGTCAGGTGCGGTGTGACCCTGGCGGAACCCAAACTGAGCGTCACTAAGCAGGTTATTGCTAAGCAAGTGCTGTTTGGTAGCATTGTCGATGACACCTTCCATCACTTTACTGATGATTGAGAATAGGCTGATGGGGCGGTAATTGGCCGGGTTGGACTTGTCCTGCTTTTTGTGTACAGGACATAGCTGGGCAATTTTTCACATTGACGGGCAGATGCCAATGTTGTAGCTGTACTTGAACAATTTGATGGGGGAACGGAAGTTCTGGAGCACAGGTATTCAGTACTATTTCAGGAATATTGTCAGGGCCCATAGCCTTTGCAGTATCCCGTGCCTTCAATCGTTTCTTGATATCACGCTGAGTGAATCCAACCCTGAGAAGCAGTACTGTATACTCCCCTCCACATCCAGTCTGAACAATGACTGTTCACCACTTCTCTCTGCTTTCTGTCCCTGAGTCAGTGTCATATCCACACTATCACTGTCACATAAATCCATGTCATGACAAGTCTATGAAATATCAACACTATCACTGTCACATTAATCCATGTCATGACAAGTCTATGAAATATCCACACTATCACTGTCACATTAATCCATGTCATGACAAGTCTATGAAATGTCATCTGATCACAGGCCGTTTGAAAATCTATATACATAAGTGGATATGCATGAGTAGGGGCGAAAGATGTTGATATGGTTCTTAATGAATACTTTGTATCTGTCTGAACAGAAGAGGGGACGATGCAGATACTGTGGTTTAGGAGTAGGAGTGTGAATTATTGGATGTGATATACATAGGGAGAGAGGAAGTATTAATGGGATTAGCATCTTTGAAAGTTGATAAATCACCAGGGCCAGATGAAATGTATTTCAGGCTGTCAAAAGAAGTGAGAGAGGAAAAAGCAGAGGGTCTGACCATCTTTTTCCAGTCCTCACTGGATACAGGTGTAGTGCCAGAGGATTGGTGAACTGTTAACATTGTACCTCTTTAAAAAGGGAGCAAAGGATAGACCGAATAATTGCAGGCCAATCAGTGTAACCTCAGCAGTGGGCAAATTATTGCAATGTATTCTGAGAGACAGGATGAACTGTCACTTAGAAAGGCTCAGGTCAATCAAGGACAGTCAGCATGGATTTGTTAAGGGAAGATAATGTTGACTAACTTGATTGAATTTTTCGACGAAGTCGCAAGGGTGATAGATGCGGGTAGTGCAGATGATATGGTCTCCGTGGATTTTGGCAAGGCTTTTGACAAGGTCCCATGTGGCATACTAGGTAAAACAAATAAAGTCCCATGGAATCCAGGGAAATGCAGAAAGCTGGATACAAAATTGGCTCAGTAGCAGGAAACAAAGGGTGATTGTTGACGGGCGTTTTACTGACTTGAGGTCTGTTTCCAGTGGCATTCCACAGGGCTCAGTACTTTTAGTAGTATATATTAACGATTTGAACGTACATGTAGGGGGCATGATCAAGATGTGTGCAGATGGTACACAGATTGGCTGTGCGGTAGGTAGCGAGGACGATAGCGAGGCTGCAGGAAAATATTGATGGCAGAAAATATTGATGGGGCGGCACAGTGGCGCAGTGGTTAGCACTGCAGCCTCACAGCTCCAGGGACCTGGGTTCGATTCTGGGTACTGCCTGTGTGGAGTTTGCAAGTTCTCCCTGTGTCTGCGTGGGTTTTCTCCGGGTACTCCGGTTTCCTCCCACAAGCCAAAAGACTTGCAGGTTGGTAGGTAAATTCGCCATTATAAATTGTCACTAGTATAGGTAGGTGGCAGGGAAATATAGGGACAGGTGGGGATGTTTGGTAGGAATATGGGATTAGTGTAGGATTAGTATAAATGGGTGGTTGATGGTCGGCACAGACACGGTGGGCCGAAGGGCCTGTTTCAGTGCTGTATCTCTAATCTAAAAAAAAATGTGTCAAATGGAATTCAGCCTGGTTAAGTATGAGACGATGCAATTGAGGAGGTCAAACAAGGCAAAGGGATAGACAATCAATGGGAAAATACTGAGAAGTGTAGAGGAAGTGAGGGACCTTGGAGTCAATGTCCACTGATGTCCTGAATGTAGCAGGTCAGGTCGATAAGGTGGTTAAGAAGGCATACGGAATCCTTTCCTTTATTAGCTGAGGTATAGAATACAAGAGCAGTGAGGTTATGCTGGAACTGTATAAATCATTGGTTGGGCCACAACCTGAGTACTCTGCAGTTCTGGTCACCTAATTACACAAAGGATGGAATTGCACTAGAGAGGGTACAGAGGAGATTTACAAGGATGTTTGCCAGGACTGGAAAAATGCAGCTATGAAGAAAGATTAGATAGGCTGGGGTTGTTCTACTTGGAACAGAGAAGGCTGAAGGGAGATCTGATTGAAAGGGACATAATTTTGTGGGGCCTGGATAGAGTGGAGGTGAAGAGTCTATTCACCTTAGCAGAGAGATCAGTGACTAGGGGGCAGTGACTTAAGGTGCTTGGTAGAAGGATTAGCGGGGAGTTGAGGAGAAACTTCTTCACCCAAAAATACAAAATGTGCTCAGTGGCAGGAAACAAAGGGTAATTGTAATAATAAAAGCAAAATACTGTGGATGCTGGAAATCTGAAGTAAAACACGAAATGCTGGAAATACTCGGCAGGTCTGGCAGCATCTGTGGAGGGAGAAGCAGAGTTAACGTTTCAGTTCAATGATGAAGGGTCACTGACCTGTAACGTTAACTCTGCTTCTCTCTCCACAGATGCTGCCAAACCTGCTGAGTATTTCCAGCATGTCTTGATTTTATTAAAGGGTAGTTGATGACGGATATTTTACTGACCTGAGGACTGTTTACAGTGGCGTTCCACAGGGTTCAGTACTGTGTCCGCTGTTTACAGTGAGAGTCTAGAAATTACTGCCTGAAAGGATAGTTGAAGCAGAATCCCTCCACTCAGTGAAAAGGAAACTGGATGTTCACCTCAACTGTCATTAACTGCAGGGCTGTGGATCAAATGCTAGAAGATGGGATTAGAATAGGTGGATCATTTTTCGGCCGGTGCAGACACAATGGGCCAAGTGGCCTCTTTCTGTATCTTAAACTTTCTATGATTATATTGCATGAAACAATCACAGTTACGTCCTCAACGAACTTGATCAAGATTATCAGGAATGATATTTCATTAACCTTTCCGTGCTGCTTGTCATTTATTATCCCGTGTTTTACAAGCAAGATATATTTTTGTGTTAGGTTATGACCTCTAGAAGTTTCCAACCACCAACATTAGACTGATAGTTACTGGGTTTACCCAACCTCTCCGTTTTAAACAGGGTGTAACATTGACAATCCTCCAGACCTCTGGCGTCACTCCCATATCGAAGGAGGACTGAAAGATTCTGTCCAGTGCTTCTGTCATTTCCACCATTCCTTCCCTCAGTAACCCTCACAAAACCCATGCAGACTTTATAAATGTTCTACTTTATTGTGGTGCAAAAAGTGTTGAATTGAAAGGGGTTAACTGAACCAGTTTGTTCAGTGACTGTAATTAATGTCAGTCACCATGGATCCTAATGGTGTCACTGGAGGGTTTCCCTCTTCTATTAATACAGGACTCCTTTCAATGTGTTTTCCGATAGTATTAGCGGGACCATCAGCTCCGGCACTAAAAGGGATCTGTGGGCTGCAGAGAGAGGGAGAGGAGAGATCAGAATCTGAACAATAGATGTGAATATTACAACAATGGACAGGAGTTTATCCTATTGGTTTGACCGTCTTACTGCAGATTATTATTGGATAACATTAGAATGGCGGATCTATTATGCTCTGAAGATGATTCAACGTATTTACTATCCCATCCTCGCTACTATTGGTGTCCCTGGTAAGTCTCTGTATCCAACTATTAGATTCATAAACCATATTTCACTGATTTAGTGTTCTTGTCATTTAAATCGTGAGAAGACTGAAACCATTATCTTCCGTTTCTGTCACAACTTCATTCCCTGTCTATGATCTGCATCCCCCACGCTGTCCATTGTCTGAGGCTGAACCAGGAAATTTACAACCTCTGGTATCTATTTAATGCTGAGCTGAGTTCATCCCCATATTCTCTCCATCCCCAGCCCGGCCAATTGTTGTGGCCAGGTGAGGAGGGGTCAGAGTGGCTCTTCTTTATTTGAATGCAACAGTGTTTGTCCTTTATAAACAGTGAATATGCTTCACGTCTCAGTGAGTGTTCTACATCTATGATGGTGAAGAAACCGATTGGACAAGTTCTATTGAGTTTAAACATGAACGAGGTGAGTTTATTAAACTTAACAAGAGAAACCCGATCTGAATAAAATCATAAAAAAACGGAACACACAGTTACATACACAGTCACACGAGAATCACACACACTCAAATAGATTACAGAGTGAGAAGTAAATTTGTGGTTGGATTTGAGTCCAGAATAAATTTCAAAAAACTCATTCTGTGATGTTGGGCGATTCCGTGGTCTTCCAGCTGAAGTTATATTCTTGACGTCTTTTGCTTGTCGAAGTGCGGTTTGTGGCTGGGTTTTCAGGGTTTTCTTTGAGGCAGACTTGCAGGTGGCTTTCTTCCCCTGGTTACTCTGTCTGCAGCAATCTGTAGGCTTGAGGGGCCCGCAGTCACATGTGGTTTTCAAACTTGTGATGTTAGGTGGAGAGAGAGATGGAGAGCGAGAGAGAGGGGTCACAGCCCTTCTGCTTCTGCACAGTTTGAATCATTGGCTTGTCTGTCTTTGTCCAGGGGAAACTCCCAGCTTTCACAGAGATGGACAGAAGGTCTCATGACTGCCTCAGTGTGTTCTCTGGACCCTTCTAATGAGATTCAAGGTTAGAAACTTCTATCTCCCCAGGGCTCAGGATACCAGTATTTATACTTGGAGGAGTTTGCTCTTTCAAAGTCAATGTGTCAGGGTAGTCTTGCATGCCGTGTTAATGAATGTAATCTTACGTAATTCAATCACTAGAGCAAGCCAATGATATTGGTCCAGGCTCATCAGACATGTGTCTTCTGTTGTAGGCCTTAGAATGTGAAAATGTGTTTCAGATGCCAATTACGGTGGCCATCTTGGCTGCCAGTTTTTTGAAGGTTAACTGTAGGATTTTTTCTATTAAAAGGTTAGTGCAAGTTTCCAATCGATGAATTAAAGTTCCTCATTTGGCATGTTGTGTTATCTTAACACCGGCGCATCACATGGAAAGAAATGTGATAACGGGAACATTTCATTTCAGAACTCTGGGAAGAAAAAGAAAGAAATACACATGCATTCTCAATAATCACTTCTCAAATTCACACATTAATCTTAGAATTATTGCAGCTGACATTGTCTGTTACAGCTGTACTGATTTAACTTTTTTGGCGTTTTGTCTGGGATGTTTATGTGTCGGGTTCGACGCTGGACAATGCATCAACGATTGCATTGTTTACCTTTTCTCTCCTCTAATGAAGTTTTAACTACTCAGGTTCCTGCACCTTAACAATCTTTCTCCCTAAACCGACAGTGTGTAATAAATTGTTTTTTTAGACCCTGTGAGGTGTCTGAGATTTCCTCTGGGCCTTTGTTCTTGCTGAGTTCGCCTTTGAAATTGTTGTGTTTGATTAGCTTTGGGTTTGGGATCTGATCATTGTGTTCTTCAGTGGGGAGATCCACACTGACCTTACTTTTAGCTTTCTGGTGAGGTACCCAAGTGCTGTTTACTTTAGGGTACGTTCCCTTCACTTTTCCCTTTACGTTGGGAAGAATCATTTTTTATCTACCCTATGTCCTCTGGGACATTACTGCTCGCAGGTCTTTGTCCAGCTTTCGCTGCACTCTGCAGCGGCACTTCGACTAGGTGTGGCATCTCCCTCACCATTGACATGCATTTTTGGGACCTTTCCTTGTCCTTGCACGTTTCTGTAAATGCTGTTAGCAGCCTTTTTAGGCTGCCTCTTTGACCTGCGTTTAAGGAGGAGAGCGTAGGGTCTGATGGATCTCACATTTCAGGGTTGGCTATTCGGAGAGTAGGGGGTTCCAGTTGGAATCCTCCTGGTCCTCCTCTAACCTATCCTCACCGCCCTTTCCAATCCTTCCCTCCTGACTGCCTGACAGATCTGTACTTGGCTGTTCCCTCCACAGCCTTTGCTTTTTGCCTTTGGTCTGGAGTGTCAATTAAATAATGTACCTGACTATTCCTTTTGCCACTCGATATGGACCACTGAACCGGGATTTCAGGGGTTCACCCTGCAGTGGGAATAGTAACAATACATGGTCTCTGTCTTGAAATGTTTTAGCCTTGGCATTTCTGTCTCCTTACCTTTTCATCGCTGCCTGGGTGGTCTTTAGGTGCTCCCACAGCATAGAAATGCAGTCTAACATGGAAGACTCATCCCTGTGTCCCAAAAACCTCTCCTTGATTAGTTTAAGGGAACCTCTCACCACGTGTCAATAAAATAATTCAAAGAGAATAAAGCCAGTGGAATCATTGGATAAGTCCCTGGAAACCAACAGGAGAAATCCCAGCCCTTTGTCCCAGTCATGGGGTTGCTCATAGCAGTATGGCCTGATCATTGTCTTTGGGGTCTGATCGTACCGCTCCAAAGCCCCTTGTGACTATGGATGGTAGGCGGAGGACTTTATTTATTTACTTATTTTATTTATTTAGAGATACAGCACTGAAACAGGCCCTTCAGCCGACCGAGTCTGTGCCGACCATCAACCACCCATTTATACTCATCCTACATGAATCACATATTCCTACCACATCCCCACCATCCCTCAACTCCCCTCCCACCAACCTATACTAGGGGCAATTTATAATGGCCAATTTACCTATCAGCCTGCAAGTCTTTGGCTGTGGGAGGAAACCGGATCATTTGGTGAAAACCCACGCGGTCACAGGGAGAACTTGCAAACTCCGCAAAAGCAGTAAACAAAATCGAACCCAGGTCGCTGGAGCTGTGAGGCTGCGGTGCTCCAGATTACCTATGACCTTATAAAAAAAAATGGACATAAAATGTGTGTCCTGATCGGACTGGATCTCAGCAGGCAACCCATATAGGGTAAAGAACTGGGTTTGCCCCTTCACCATAGCCTTGGCAGGGATCGTTCTTCGGGCGAATGGCCTCTGGGAATCGGGTCACCACATCCATAATGGTGAGAAGATACTGGTATCCCTTTTTGTTTTCAGCAGGTGACCCCACAATCCACCATCACTCTGCTGAAGGGGTCCCCAAAAGCTGGTATGTGAATTAGGGTGCAGGCTTTATTGCAGGTTGGGGCTTCCCCACAACTTAGCACATGTGACTAGTTTTCCGAAACGCCACCACATCTTTGAGAAGTTGTGGCCAGTGAAATAGTGTCTTCTGCGGGCTTTTATTTTTCATACACCGAAATGTCCATCCATTAGAAGGTCGTGGGCCATTCTTAATATTTCTTTAAGGGACCTCAGCGGCACAACTATCTGGTGAACCACTGTCCACTCTTCATCCTCTGCTCTGTGAGGAGATCTCCACTTCCTCATCAGCACCTCATTCTTTAAATAGTAACACTCTGCAACTCCCTCTGCTTCAGTTTTGGTTTGGACAGTCTGTGCTATTTTTTAACTCTGGGTCGGGTTGTTGAGCCTCAAATAAGGAAGAACTGTTTAATACATTCTTTGTCTCCTCTAACTTCCCGAAGAAGGTTTCAGACAACCAGAATGTAGGGTAATCCGTCTGCAGTGTCAGTTCAGGGGATTGTTTGGCCATGGACCGAGTCACCACACAATCAGGGAGAATGTCCGGGACCTTCTCCTGTAACTACTCTGTCTCCCGGACCTCTTTTAGTCTCTCTAGATCTACTGGGGAAGCTGCCACCTTTTCCCCTGTCAGATTATTACCCAGGAGCAGTTCGACCCATCACCCGGTAAACTAGGTACAATCCCCATGGTAAAGGGTCATGAAACTGGGTCACACTCCAAGTGCACCGGATATAAAGGTATGGACATATACTGTCTTCCGATACCATTCACTAACGCTCTAGCATTCACTGCACTTTCGTTTTCCCAGCAGAAGGGATTGGGTGGCCCCTGTATCCTTGAGTATGACTATTGTTTTACTTGCCTCACTCAAGGGGTATGGGGTCACTTTTCCTTAGGATACAAATTCCTGGTACCTCTCAGGGATTTTGTTTATATTTCCCGCACTCTCTGTGGTGGGTTTACTGGGTCTGACTGCCGCAGTTGGAGGCACAGCCTGATCTGTTGTGCTTTCCATCAGGTCCCATTATCCTGCACTGATCTGGTGGTCCCTGATTAATGCTACAGGTTTTCCCATAACTTGCAGCATTCAGCTCGATGGTGATCTGCCTTATTCCAATGGAAACGCACAGGTCTTCGGCCTTTACTCCTGCTCTCAGTGCCGTCCTATTTGCCTGAGGATGGTCCATTGGGAGTCCAGATTTTCCTCCTTGCCCAAGGCTGATCGGGCTCCTATCACCCTCCCACATTTTGTTCTCGGGTATTTGTGGTGAATAGGGAAGGGTTTCCCTTTGGTGTTAAGGCTTTGTGTACAAGGGAAAATTCATCAGCCAGAATTGCAACCTGCCTGGCTCTTTGAACCTTTCGTTCCTCTTTGTGGGTTTTAATGGTAGGGAGAGCGAGTTTTTGAACTCCTTGAGATGGATCACCACTCTAAGGTTCAGATTTGTGGGCTGTAATTTGAGTGTTTGTATCCATTGGTCAAAAGTAAACACAAAAACTGACTTTAAATCTTCTATAGCTACCTAAAAATGAAACGTTTGGCGAAGACAAATGTGGGTCCAATACAGGCAGAGTCAGGGGAATTTATAATGGTGAACAGAGAAATGGCAGTGAAGCTGAATGATTACTTTGTGTCTTTCCTCATTGAGGAAGATACAAGGAAATTTCCAGAATTAGAGATCCAAGGGATTAGGGAGAATGAGGACATGAAGGAAATTAATATTAGTAAGAATGTTGCATTGGAGAAATTAATGGGGCTGAAGTTTGATGAGGCCCCAGGATCTGATATTCTGCATTCCAGGGTGTGGGAAGAGATAGCTATGGAGATGGTGGCTGCATTGGTGACTATCTTCAAAAATTCTATAGATTCTGGAGCGGTTCCTGCAGATTGGAAGGTAGTAAATGTCACCCCACTATTTAAGCAGGGAGGGAGAGTAAAAACAAGGAATTATAGACCTGCTTTCGTGCATCAGTCGTTGGGAAAATGCTGGGACTGTATTCTAAAGGATGTGATAAATGGACAGTTGGATAATAATCTGTTTGGGCATCGCAAACATGGATTTATGAATGAGAAATCATGTTTGGCGAAACTGTTGGAGTTTTATTGGGGATGTTAATAACAGAATTGATAAAGGGGAGTCGGTGGACGTATTATACTTGAATTTTCAGAAGGCTTTTGATAAAGTACCCCACAGGAGGTTGGGTAGCAACATTAAAGCACATGGGATAGGAGGTAATATACTGGCATGGATTAAAGATTGGTTAACAGGCAGTAAACAGTGAGTAGGAAGAAACGGGTCATTCTCACTTTGGCAGGCTGTGATTAGTTGTGTACCACAAGGATCAGTACTTGGGCCCCAGCTGTTAACAATATATGTCAATGATTTGGATGTGGGGACCAAATGTAATATTTCCAAGTTCGCACATGACACAAAACTAGGTGGGAATGTATGTTGTGAGGAAGATGCAAAGCGTCTTCAAGGGGATTTGGACAGACATTGTGACTGGGCAAGAACATGGCAGATGGGATATAATATGGACAGATATGACGTTATCCATTTCGGTAGGAGGAACAGATGTGCAAAGTATTTCTTAAATAGTAAGGGTTTAGAAAGTGTAGATGTACAAAGGGAACCGTGTGTCAGTAAGTCACTAAAAACTAACATGCAGTGCAGCAAGCAATTCGGAATGCTAATGTTCTGTTAGCCTTTATCACAAGATGATTTGAGTACAGGAGTAGTGAAGTCTTACTTCATGTGTATAGAACCTTGCTTAGACCACACCTGGAATATTGTGTGCAGTTTGGGTCCCCTTACCTTAGGAAGGATATTATTGCCATAGAGGGAGTGCAATGAAAGTTCACCAGACTTGTTCCCGGGATAGCGAGACTGTTCTATGAAGAGAGAAACAGCATAAATGCGTGTACAATATTTCCCCTGGTTGCGGAGTCGAGAACTAATGGATACAATTTCAAAATAAGGGGGAAGCCACTTAGGACAGAGATGAGGAGAAATTTCTTGACTCAGAGGTTTCTGAATCTTTGGAATTCTGCATCCCAGACGGATGTGGAATCTCAGTCGGTGAGTATGTTTAAACTATAGATTGACAGATTTCTAACTGCAAATGACAAAAAGGGGATATGGAGATAATGTGTGAAAAAGGCATTGAAGTGGATGATCAGCCATGGTCATATTGAGTGGTGGAGCAGCCTCGATGGGCTTAATAGCCTACTCCTGCTGCTATGTCCCTGTGTTCGGAAGCTGCTTAACTCTTTCAAACTCGAGATCACTTTAGTCAGGCTGCTTTCGGAGGGTTGGGAATGTTTAACGGTACACTTCCGGTACTATCTCATGTACGCCCAGCATCGCATTTTTAGTCATCTCATAATCTGATGAACTTTCATCTGGCAACAGTGAATAAACCTCATGGGATTTTCCTGTTACTTTGTTTTGTCAGAACAGTGTCCAGCTCTCCGCCGGACATTTCAGTTACTTTACAAGCTTTTCAAAAGTGACGGATAATTCTGCCACATCCTCCTCATTGAACTTTGGAATGAACTGGGTGAAAGGGAGGAAGGCAGAAAGTAGGAAACATCTATCGTTGGGAAATTGTTAGAACCCATTATTAAGGAAGTAATAACTGGATATTTAGAAAGTCAAAACGCAATCCATCAGAGTCAGCATGGTTTTATGAAGGGAAAGTCCTATTTGACGAATTTGCTAGAGGTCTTCGAAGCTGTGACAAGAAAAGTGGAAAATGGGGATCCTGTAGATGTATATCTGGACTTCCAGAAGACATTTGATAAGGTGCTGCACAAAAGGTTAATACACAAGGTAAGATTACATGGGGTTAGGGGCAATTTATTAACTTTGATAGCGGATTGGCTAACCAACAGAAAACAGAGAGTCGGCATAAATGGGTCTTTTTCTGGTTGGCAAGATGTAACAAGTGGGTTACCACAGGGTTTGGTCCTTGGCCCCAGCTATTTACAATATATATTTATGACTTGGATGAAGGGATAGAAAGTACTATTGCCAAATTTGCAGATGACACTACAATAGGTGGGATAGTAAATTGCAATAATTAAATAAGAAATTTACAAATTGATATGGATAGGTTAGGTGAATGATCCAAAATTTGGCAGATGGAGTTTAACGTGGATAAGTGTAAGGTTATCCATTTTGCTCGGAAGAATAGAAAGGCAAATTATTACCTAACTGGAGAGAAACTTCAGAGTGCTTCGGTGCAGAAGGATCTGGGTGTCCCCGTGCATGAATCGCAGAAAGCTTGTTTGGAGGTATATCAGGTGAAAAGGAAGGCAAATTGAATTTTGGTATTTCTTGCTAAACGAATAGAATATAAAAGTAGGAAAGTGCTGCTGCAACTGTACAAGGCATTAATGAGACCGCACCTGGAGTATTGTGTATAGTTTTAGTCTCCTGACTTGAGGATGGATGTAGTTGCATTGGAGGCAGATCAGAGGAGGGTCACCAGATTGATTCCAGGGATAAGGGGGTTGTCTTATGAAGAGAGATTGAGCTCTTTATGCCTTTACTCTCCAGAGTTTAGAAGAATGAGAGTCGATCTAATTGAGGTAGAGAAGATGATTAAGGGGATTGACAAAGTAGACATAGAGAAGATGTTTCCTCTTGAGGGGCAACCTAGAATGAGAGGTAATTGTTTTAGGATAAGGGATAAGGATTTAAAATAGAGATGAAGAGAAATTTCTTCTCCCAAAGGGTCGTGTGTCTGTGGGATTCACTACCCGGAGTGCAATAGATGCCGGGACATTGAGTAAATTTAAGGAGGCGATAGACAGATTTTTAATTAGTAATGGGTTGAAGAGTTATGGAGAACGGGCAGGAAAGTGGAGTTGAGGCCGAGATGAGATCAGCCATGATCATATTGAATGGCAAAGCAGGCTTGAGGGGCTGAATTGCCTACTCCTGCTCCTACTTCTCATGTTATTATGTTCTTATCTGGATCTTTCCATCAAGAACGGGTGACGTATCCATTATCTCTCTCTCTGTTGTCCATTCATGTATCTGCTGTGTGACGGAGGCCATCTATGTCGGGGAGGTGAATTATACTGCCTGCTCCCTCAGCAGGGAGAAGCAGGTGAGAAGGCCCGTGGCTTTGTCATGATAGCGGGATTCCTGATGGTCTAGGTGTCTCTGCGGGGTCCCCATGGCAACGGGGAGAGGTACAGGAACTGGAAGAACTCTCACTCCATTAATGTACAGTTGGTGTGTGAGCATGCCCAGTACATCATGTTGGTAAATGTCCACTATCCTGGCAGCAGCCAGGTATTCACCGAGGAGAGGGACATGACGGATGTTGAGGTTAGGAACAGATGTTTGATTACTCTAGGTCAAGTCGGCATAAGGAGGGAGGAAGTGTTGGGTATTCTAAAGGGCATTAAGGTGGACAAGTCCCCAGGTCCGGATGGGATTTATCCTAGGTTACTGAGGGAAGCGAGAGAGGAAATAGCTGGGGCCTTAACAGATATCTTTGCAGCATCCTTAAACACGGGTGAGGTCCCGGAGGACTGGAGAATTGCTAATGTTGTCCCCTTGTTTAAGAAGGGTAGCAGGGAAAATCCAGGTAATTATAGACCGGTGAGCCTGACGTCAGTGGTAGGGAAGCTGCTGGAGAAGATACTGAGGGATAGGATCTATTCCCATTTGGAAGAAAATGGGCTCATCAGTGATAGGCAACATGGTTTTGTGCAGGGAAGGTCATGTCTTACCAACTTAATAGAATTCTTTGAGGAAGTGACAAAGTTGATTGATGAGGGAAGGGCTGTCGATGTCATATACATGGACTTCAGTAAGGCGTTTGATAAAGTTCCCCATGGCAGGCTGATGGAGAAAGTGAAGGCGCTTGTGGTCCAAGGTGTACTAGCTAGATGGATAAAGAACTGGCTGGGCAACAGGAGACAGAGAGTAGCAGTAGAAGGGAGTTTCTCAAAATGGAGACGTGTGACCAGTGGTGTTCCACAGGGATCCGTGCTGGGACCACTGTTGTTTGTGATATACATTAATGATTTGGAGGAAAGTATAGGTGGACTGATTAGCAAATTTGCAGACGACACTAAGATTGGTGGAGTAGCAGATAGTGAAGGGGACTGTCAGAGAATACAGCAGAATATAGATAGATTGGAGAGTTGGGCAGAGAAATGGCAGATGGAGTTCAATCAGGGCAAATGCGAGGTGATGCATTTTGGAAGATCCAATTCAAGAGTGAACTATACAGTAAATGGAAAAGTCCTGGGGAAAATTGATGTCCAGAGAGATTTGGGTGTTCAGGTCCACTGTTCCCTGAAGGTGGCAACGCAGGTAAATAGAGTGGTCAAGAAGGCATACGGCATGCTTTCCTTCATCGGACGGGGCATTGAGTACAAGAGTTGGCAGGTCATGTTACAGTTGTATAGGACTTTGGTTCGGCCACATTTGGAATACTGCGTACAGTTCTGGTCGCCACATTACCAAAAGGATGTGGATGCTTTGGAGAGGGTGCAGAGGAGGTTCACCAGGATGTTGCCTGGTATGGAGGGCGCTAGCTATGAAGAGAGGTTGAGCAGATTAGGATTATTTTCATTAGAAAGACGGAGGTTGAGGGGGGACCTGATTGAGGTGTACAAAATCATGAGAGGTATAGACAGGGTGGATAGCAAGAGGCTTTTTCCCAGAGTGGGGGTTTCAATTACTAGAGGACACGAGTTCAAAGTGAAAGGGGAAAAGTTTAGGGGGGATATGCGTGGAAAGTTCTTTACGCAGAGGGTGGTGGGCACCTGGAACGCATTGCCAGCGGAGGTGGTAGATGCGGGCACGATGGAGTCTTTTAAGATGTATCTAGACAGATACATGAATGGGCAGGAAGAAAAGAGATACAGAACCTTAGAAAATAGGCGACATGTTTAGAGAGAGGATCTGGATCAGCGCAGGCTTGGAGGGCCGAAGGGCCTGTTCCTGTGCTGTAATTTTCTTTGTTCTTTGTTCTTTGTTCTTATTCCATCATTCTGAAGCGGTCAGTCGGTCCCAACACATCGGGCCCCCATGCAGAACCAGAATGTGGTTCATGACTTCTAAACTCTAGACACTCCCCTTCCCCACAGAAAACCACCAGGTGAAGCAATGCTTCCGATGTCTGAACCGCTCGGGGAGAGCCCTCCAGTACACACTGGAGCAGGTGTCCAAGTTCATGGTGTTCTGCTGCACCCTTCACATCATCACCATCATGAGGACACAGGCATTGGCACCAGGAATCCGCAGGCTACTTCAGTAGGAGGAGGAGGAGGCAGGGAGGATATTTCCTGGATGATGTCAACCCGGACAGGCTGTCAGTGAGACGCTGCTAAGATTCAAGTTCCCAGAGGACAACTTCCCTTTCCCACCTTGGATCCCCCTCTTCTCCACCATTATACCCATCTGAGATGCCCCATCACAGCGTCCCCTAGGTAAGCATCCTGCAATAAAAACACCAACAAAATGTTTTTCATGATCATCTTTATCCAACAACACATGCAAATATACAAACAAAACTGAACTATTCACACTTGTGTATTCCTTTAGTCCCTGTCTTGTGGTTTCCCTCAACCTGCCTACTGCTCCTACACAGTGTTTCCCAGTGACTGCAGCATGGCTGGTGAAAGGCTGCTGACCTTCACTGAGGGAGACTGCAGATGGCCTTTCAGGACGTCCCCGAATAGCTCTGGGCCTTGAGGACTCGGATTCAGACTGCACCACCTCGACATGGGTATCAGCTCCAGCAATGTTCACATCTGAGTCCTGTGTATTATAACTCGTTTGTGACCTCACCCTCCTGTGATCTGACACATGAACTATCCTTTCCCCTTGGAGTGGCTGCAGCTCACTCATGCTCGGTGACTCACCACGTGCAGATTCTGACTCTATACCAGCCTCTAAGGTACACGCACTGTAAGTATTTGATCTGGTGGCTGTGAGTATCAGACCAAATGATGGGGCTTCACCATCAGTGCTCTTCTGCTGCTCTCTTTCTGACTCTGGAACTGCTGTGACTGGGAAGTTGGTGGTATTGGGTTATCATTGGAAAGTATAAAATCAGAAGGGGAGGTTTGAGGTGAAGGATTGGGGGTGGAATGGAATGCTGGAAGTCCATGGTCTTACCATCTCCAGCTTGTACATCAACATTTCTAACGTTTACCAGTTCTGATGAAGGGTCACAGATCTGAAACATGAACTCTGTTTCTCTCTACACCGATGCTGCCAGACCCACTGAGTATTTCCAGCACTTTCTGTTCAGGTACACAGATGTGCCCCATTGACTAACTTATCTCAGCCTTTTTTTATTAGCTTAAATTTGTACTTCTGGACATCCTCAGATATTCCATTGAGAATAAAATCGCAATTCCCATCATGCACCTCGAAAATCCTTAGTATGTCCGTCTCCCCAGGCGTGCCTGTTTTTCTTCTCGACCAGGTTATCAATTGACTATTTCCTGTGATATGCGAGTGAGATTGTATTTCTGACTTTACTTATTCAAAACTTTCTGAAATTCCCACCCCCCCCCCCCCCCCACCATGCTCTTAGTGATGAACACACACGTTTGATTGAGTGTAAACTCTCTTTGTTCGCCAAATGTCCTACCCAATCTCAGCAATGACCGCTCAACGGAGTTTGCTATTTTTCACAAACCAAGTAAACCAAGACTAATATCCCGATCTCTGTGTTCCCTCTCCTACACCACTGTAAGGTCTGATCTACAGTCACAGATTACCCAAAAGGAGGTGAAAGGGCCACAAGCAGTTTATTGAGGAGTGACGGTTCAAATACAGCACAAAATCAGAATAAACATAGTAGAGCAACAATATGTGACAGATGAGAAAGGCTTTCTGGCTGTGGATTAGATTTTAGAAGCTATTATTAAAGATTTTATAAAAGGCAGGTAGAAAAATTCAAGGCGATCAGGTAGAGTCAACATGATTTTGTGAAAGGGAAATTATGTTTAACAATTAACTGGAGTTCTTTGAAGAAGTAACATGGGCTGTGGATAAAGGGGAACTGGTGGATGCACTGTACAAAGATTTCCAGAAGGCATTTGATAAGGTGCCACACAGAACATAGAACATAGAACAGTACAGGCCCTTCGGCCCACGATGTTGTGCCGAACCTTTAACCTACTCTAAGATCAAACTAACTACCTACCCTTCATTCTACGATCATCCATGTGCCTATCCAAGAGTCGCTTAAATGCCCCTAATGTATCTGCTTCTACTACCACCGCTGGCAGCGCATTCCACGCACCCACTACTCTCTGTGTAAAGAACCTACCTCTGACATCTCCCCGAAATCTTCCTCCCATCACCTTCAAATTATGCCCCCTGGTGATAGCCCTTTCCACCCTGGGAAAAAGTATCTGGCTATCCACTCTATCTATGCCTCTCATCATCTTGTACCCCTCTATCAAGTCACCTCCCATCCTTCTTCGCTCCAATGAGAAAAGCCCTCGCTCCCTCAATCTTTCTTCGTAGGACATGCCCTCCAGTCCAGGCAGCATCCTGGTAAATCTCCTCTGCACCCTCTCTAAAGCTTCCACATCCTTCCTATAATTAGGCGACCAGAACTGAACACAATGGTCCAAGTGTGGTCGAACCAGGGCCTTATAGAGCTGCAGCATAACCTCGCAGCTCTTAAACTCAATCCCCCTGTTAATGAAAGCCAAGACACCATACGCCTTCTTAACAACCCTATCAACTTGGGTGGCAACCTTGAGCGATCTATGGACATGGGCCCCAAGATCCCTCTGTTCCTCCACGCTACCAAGAATCCTGTCTTTAAGCCTGTATTCTGCATTCAAATTCGACCTTCCAAAATGAATCACTTCACACTTTTCCAGGTTGCACTCCATCTGCAACGTCCCAGCCCAGCTCTGCATCCTGTCAATGTCCCGTCGCAACCTACAACAGCCTTCCACACTATCCACAACTCCAGCAACCTTCGTGTCATCGGCAAACTTGCTAACCCAGCCTTCCACTTCCTCATCCAAGTCATGTATAAAAATCACAAAGAGCAGAGGTCCCAGAACAGATCCTTGTGGAACACCACTGGTCACCGAGCTCCATGCTGAATAGTTTCCATCTACTACCACCCTCTGACTTCTATGGGCCAGCCAATTTTGTATCCAGGCAGCCAACTTTCCCTGAATCCCATGCCTCATAACTTTCTGAATGAGCCTACCATGGGGAAACTTACCAAACTCCTTGCTAAAATCCATATACACCACATCCACTGCTCTTCCTTCATCAATGTGTTTCGTCACATCTTCAAAGAATTCAGTCAGGCTTGTGAGGCATGACCTGCCCCTTACAAAGCCATGCTGACTGTCTCTAATCAAAGGTTATTGCGGAAAATAAAAGCTCATGGTGTCGGCAAACTTGCTAACCCAGCCTTCCACTTTCTCATCCAAGTCATGTATAAAAATCACAAAGAGCAGAGGTCCCAGAACAGATCCTTGTGGAACACCACTGGTCACCGAGCTCCATGCTGAATAGTTTCCATCTACTACCACCCTCTGACTTCTATGGGCCAGCCAATTGACACGAGGGTTGACACGAAGGTTGCTGGAGTTGTGGTTAGTGTGGAAGGCTGTTGTAGGTTGCGACGGGACATACTGGCATGGTCTCTCTGTCTCTCTCCCTGACCACACATTTCATCTCTCCAGCTCCACTGGTGCTGTGGAAGTTTGGATCCATAACATGGTGTGAGCTGCACTGCTGGTACCATCCAGCACATTGTACAGGACACCCAGACTGGCCGGGGTGCTCGCGTGGCTGTAACATGCGTGTGTCTGTAGTGTAAGGAAGGGACTGAATATGGTGTCAATCAGCCATTCTGGCAGCTTTGACGTACATCTTTGAAACTTGGTCTGTGTATGTCCACTGACCGCCTGTGTTAGTCTCGCTCAGCTGAACATACATTAAGAAACACGAGGAGCCCCTTCTATTATTATTTAAAAGGACGAGGCATCCAACTTACACGTGAGGGGCTTTTGACTTGCTTCTGCAATTGTAAAGTTAGTGGAGGTGCTGTGGATGGTTTTCTGGAGATTGTGTTGTGAGCTGCTGCAGACATTCAGGGAGGACAGAGGATTTAGTGATCCAACTCTGGACGAGGTCTCGGGACTGTATTTACAGTGTCTCTGGGTCTGTCACATGATCAACAAATGGAGCGGAAGCTGCAGAAAGGGGAAGCACTTTAAAGAGGGCGGAGGAGGGGGCTCTGCCCTACTAACCCTAGGCTTTCCAATAGCAAAACGAGCAGTGCTCCTAATACCGAGCCCTGGGGAACACCACTGTATACTCCCATCGAGTCCGAACAACAATCTTTCACAACTTCTCTCTGTTTACTGTTCATTAGGCAATGTTATATCCACACTGTCACTGTCCCTTTAATCCATCGGGTTCAGTTTTCCTAACCTGTCTATTGAATGTCAGTTGATCAAACACCTTTTGAAAGTCCATATATATAACCTCAATCACACGACCTGCATCAACCCTCTCCATTGTTTCATGAAAGAACTCCACCAAGTTTACTTCAGCACCACCTCTCTCCACTCCTCCACTGTTGGTAAATTATCAGACTGCTTATCCGACATCCAGTACTGGATGAGAAGAACTTTCCTCCAATTAAATATTGGGAAAATTCAAGTCCATGTTTTCACTCCGCACTCCAGCTCTGTTCCCCTGCTATTGATCCCACCCTGGTAACAGTCTGAGATTCAGACAGACTGTTTACAACTTTGGTGTCACATTTAATCACATAATGAGCTTCTAACATAATAGAACATAGAACATAGAACATAGAAAATACAGCACAGAACAGGCCCTTCGGCGCACGATGTTGTGCCGATCCTTTGTCCTCTGTCAAGGACAATTTAATCTATACCCCATCATTCTCCTTTATCCATATACCTATCTAAAAGCCGTTTGAAAGTCCCTAAAGTTTCTGACTCAACAACTTCCCCAGGCAAGGCATTCCATGCCCCGACCACTCTCTGGGTAAAGAACCTTCCCCTGACATCCCCCTTATATCTCCCACCCTTCACCTTAAATTTATGACCCCTTGTAACGCTTTGCTCCACCCGGGGAAAAAGTTTCTGACTGTCTACCCTATCTATTCCCCTGATCATCTTATAAACCTCTATCATGTCACCCCTCATCCTTCTCCGTTCTAATGAGAAGAGGCCTAGAATGTTCAGCCTTACCTCGTAAGACTTATTCTCCATTCCAGGCAACATCCTGGTAAATCTCCTCTGCACCCTCTCCAAGGCTTCCACATCCTTCCTAAAATGAGGCGACCAGAACTGCACACAGTACTCCAAATGAGGCCTTACCAAGGTCCTGTACAGCTGCATCATCACCTCACGGCTCTTAAATTCAATCCCTCTGCTAATGAACGCTAACACCCCATATGCCTTCTTCACAGCCCTATCCACTTGAGTTGCAACTTTCAACGATCTATGCACATAGACCCCAAGGTCTCTCTGCTCCTCCACATGCCCAAGAACCCTACCGTTAACCCAGTATTTTGCATTCGTGTTTGTCCTTCCAAAATGGACGACCTCACACTTTTCAGGGTTAAACTCCATCTGCCACTTTTCAGCCCAGCACTGCAACCTATCCAAGTCCCTTTGCAGACGACAATAGCCCTCCTCGGTATCCACAACTCCACCAACCTTTGTATCATCTGCAAATTTACTGACCCACCCTTCGACTTCCTCATCCAAGTCGTTAATAAAAATCACAAACAGGAGAGGACCCAGAACTGATCCCTGTGGCACGCCACTGGTAACTGGGCTCCAGGCTGAGTATTTACCATCTAAGACCACTCTCTGCCTTCTATCAGTTAGCCAATTCTTAATCCAACTGGCCACATTCCCCACTATCCCATGCCTCCTGACTTTCTCCATAAGTCTACCATGGGGGACCTTATCAAATGCCTTACTAAAATCCATGTACACCACATCCACTGGTTTACCCTCATCCACTTGCTTGGTCACCTGCTCAAAGAATTCAATCAGGCTTGTGAGGCAAGACCTACCCCTCACAAAACCGTGCTGACTGTCCCGAATCAAGCAGTGTCTTTCCAGATGCTCAGAAATCCTATCCCTCAGCACCTTTTCCATCAACTTGCCTACCACCGAAGTAAGACTAACTGGCCTGTAATTCCCAGGGTTGTTCCTATTCCCTTTCTTGAACAGGGGCACAACATTTGCCACCCTCCAATCACCTGGTACCACCCCCGTCAACAGAGAAGATGAAAAGATCATTGCCAGCGGCTCTGCAATTTCATCCCTTGCTTCCCATAACATCCTTGGATATACCCCGTCAGGCCCGGGAGACTTGTCTATCTTCAAGTTATTCAAAAACCCCAACACATCTTCCCTCCTAACGAGCACTTCCTCGAGCTTACCAGTCTGTTTCACACCGTCCTCTTCAGTAATACACCCCTTCTCATTCGTAAATACCGAAGAGAAGTACTCATTCAAAACCTCACTTATCTCTTCCGGCTCAACACACAGTCTCCCGCTATTGTCCTTGACCGGACCTACGGTCCCCCTAGTCATCCTCATATTTCTGACATACGCGTAAAAGGCCTTGGGGTTTTCTTTTATCCTACCCGCCAAGCATTTTTCATGCCCTCTCTTAGCTCTCCTAATCCCTTTCTTCAGATCCTTCCTGGCCATCTTGTATCCCTCCAGAGCTATGCCTGTGCCCTTTTTCCTCAACCTTATATACGCATCCTTCTTCTTCCTAACAAGACTCTCAACCTCTCTTGTCAACCACGGTTCCCTCACATGACCATCCCTTCCCTGTCTGACAGGGACATGCTTATCAATGGCCCCTACTATCTGCTCCTTGAAAAAGTTCCACATTTCGACCGTGCCCTTCCCTGCCAGCATATGCTCCCAACTTATGCTCCTCAGTTCCTGCCTGACAGCATCATATCTACCCTTCCCCCAATTGTAAACCTTGCCCTGTTGCACATACCTATCCCTCTCCATTACCACAGTGAATGCTACAGAATTGTGATCACTATCTCCAAAGTGCTCGCCCACCAACAGCTCTATCACTTGCCCTGGTTCATTACCTAGTACCAAATCCAATATTGCCTCCCCTCTGGTCGGGCAGTCTACATACTGAGTCAGAAAAGCTTCCTGGACATACTGCACAAACACTACCCCATCCAAACTATTCGATCTAAAGAGTTGCCAATCAATATTTGGGAAGTTGAAATCCCCCATAATTACTACCCTGTGACTTCTGCTCCTTTCCAAAATCTGTTTCCCAATCTGCTCTTCCACCTCCCTGCTGCTATTGGGGGGCCGATAGAAAACTCCCATCAAGGTGACTGCTCCTTTCCTGTTCCTGACCTCAACCCACAGTGCCTCAGTCGGCAGATCCTCCTCGAAAATTCTTTCAGCAGTTGTTACACTATTTCTAACTAACAATGCCACCCCCCCACCTCTTTTACCACCATTCCTAATCTTATGAAAGCATCTATAACCAGGTACCTCCAAGAACCATTCCTCCTCCTCACCTATCCACGTTTCAGTGATGGCCACAACATCGTAGTCCCAAGTGCCCATCCACGCCTTCAATTCACTCACCTTATTCCTGATGCTTCTTGCGTTGAAGTATACGCACTTTAACCCTTCTCCGTGCCCATCTGTCCTCTGCGACAGTGCTACCTTCCCCAGTACCTCACTACACTCTTTGTCTTTCTGAGTGGACCCACTGGTCCCTGGACTACAAGTCCGGTTCCCATCCCCCTCCCAAACTAGTTTAAACCCTCCCGAACAGTACTAGCAAACCTCCCTCCCAGGATATTGGTGCCCCTCTGGTTCAGATGCAGCCCGTCCTGTTTGAACAGGTCTCATCTTCCCCAGAATGCAGTCCAATTATCCAAGAACTGGAAGCCCTCCCTCCTACACCATTCCTGCAGCCACGTGTTCAGCTGTGCTCTCTCCCTATTCCTAGCCTCACTATCACGTGGCGCCGGCAACAAACCAGAGATAACAACTCTGTCCGTCCGAGCTTTCAGCTTCCAGCCTAACTCCCTAAACTCACTTCTAACATCTGTGCCACCCTTCCTTCCTACGTCGTTGGTGCCAATGTGCACCACGACCTCTGGCTGCTCCCCCTCCCCTTTAAGGATCCTGAAGACG
This sequence comes from Heterodontus francisci, assembly GCF_036365525.1. Lineage (NCBI taxonomy): Eukaryota > Metazoa > Chordata > Chondrichthyes > Heterodontiformes > Heterodontidae > Heterodontus > Heterodontus francisci. The sequence goes on from NW_027142342.1 coordinate 3,834,767, forward strand.
CGATCACAAACATCACGGACCCTGGCACCAGGGAGGCAACAAACCATCCGTGCGTCTCGCTTGCGCCCACAGAACCGCCTGTCGGTACTCCTCACCATCGAGTCCCCGATGACTAGTGCTCTCCCGTTCTCCCTCCTTCCCTTCTGAGCCACAGTGCAGGACCCCGTGCCAGAGGCCCGTTCACTGCAGCCTGCCCCCGATAGGCCGTCCCCCCCAACAGTATCTAAAACTGTATACTTGTTGTTGAGGGGAACGACCACAGGAGATCCCTGCACTGACCTCTTCCCACCTCTAACTGTTACCCAGCTGCCTTTGATTTGTGGAGTAACGACCTCCGTGTAGCTTCTATCTATCAACCCCTCAGCTTCCCGAATGATCCTCAGTTCATCCAGCTCCAGCTCCAATTCCCTAACACGGTCTGATAGGAGCTGGAGACGGATGCACTTCCAGCAGGTGAAGTCGGCAGGGCCACCGGAGGTTTCCCTCACCTCGAACATTCTGCAGGAGGAGCAATACACTACACTGGCTGCCATTTCTTTTATTCAATTACCCCTTAGTTAAGTACAACTATAGATATTAACAAAAACAGTAAATAGCTTACCTGCTCAGTCCTTTTTGGTTAGAGGAGGAGGGTAAAAAGGGTCTTATTATTAGGTTAGAGGAGGAGAATGGGTGGGAGACACTACATGTGTAGTGGCTCGGGTTTACTCAGCTCCGCACCTTTAAGGAAAATACCTACCCAGGAGTCCTCGCTGCCGACCAGCTTCCGGTTCCTCCGGCGCCAAAAGAAACTCAAAGACAAGGAAAACAGTAAGTAAAACAGTAAGTACTTACTTTTAAAACACAGCTCCTGATGCCTTCACTCACCCACCGAAGAGTCGCTACCTTCTCCTGCTGCTCCGCCGGGAAATGAGCTGTGTTATCTTGTACCTCCTGGAAGCAGACACTCTGCTCTCTGACCCATGGTGACTGCACTGTGACCCAGAATATGGTGACTTCACATCTTCTTTCTTTCAGTAGGAGATATTCAATTCAGGAATGTTTTAGCATGGTATAGGATGTGTTCATTTGACACCTGTTAGCTTTGACCATTTGTCCTTTGTCCTTGTCAGACAGTTTCAACACACAAAGACCAAGATTTGTTTTCTTTCAATGCCATTTTGGATACATTGTTCATTTTGTAAATTAAAGGCTGATTTTTTTTCCTTAAAGACAAAGATGGTTTCTGGAGCTCTTTGGAGTTATTTTCACGATTGTTGTATTATCACAGCTGTGGTTTGTGTGACAACTCCATGTGGATGTTAAACTGCAAGGGTGATTGCACTGTCAAAGGCCTCTCCAGTCCTTAAACTGTCAGTGTATCCTGCATTGCAAGGTGCTGTCACCGTGCAAGAGGTGATTGAATTACAAAGGACTATTAAACTGTCAGTGTATCCTGCATTGCAAGGTGCTGTCACCGTGCAAGAGGTGATTGAATTACAAAGGACTATTAAACTGTCAGTGTATCCTGCATTGCAAGGTGCTGTCACCGTGCAAGAGGTGATTGAATTACAAAGGACTATTAAACTGTCAGTGTATCCTGCATTGCAAGGTGCTGTCACCGTGCAAGAGGTGACTGAATTACAAAGGACTATTAAACTGTCAGTGTATCCTGCATTGCAAGGTGCTGTCACCGTGCAAGAGGTGATTGAATTACAAAGGACTATTAAACTGTCAGTGTATCCTGTATTGCAAGGTGCTGTCACCGTGCAAGAGGTGATTGAATTACAAAGGACTATTAAACTGTCAGTGTATCCTGTATTGCAAGGTGCTGTCACCGTGCAAGAGGTGATTGAATTACAAAGGACTATTAAACTGTCAGTGTATCCTGTATTGCAAGGTGCTGTCACCGTGCAAGAGGTGATTGAATTACAAAGGACTATTAAACTGTCAGTGTATCCTGCATTGCAAGGTGCTGTCACCGTGCAAGAGGTGATTGAATTACAAAGGACTATTAAACTGTCAGTGTATCCTGCATTGCAAGGTGCTGTCACCGTGCAAGAGGTGATTGAATTACAAAGGACTATTAAACTGTCATTGTATCCTGCATTGCAAGGTGCTGTCACCGTGCAAGAGGTGATTGAATTACAAAGGACTATTAAACTGTCAGTGTATCCTGCATTGCAAGGTGCTGTCACCGTGCAAGAGGTGATTGAATTACAAAGGACTATTAAACTGTCAGTGTATCCTGCATTGCAAGGTGCTGTCACCGTGCAAGAGGTGATTGAATTACAAAGGACTATTAAACTGTCATTGTATCCTGCATTGCAAGGTGCTGTCACCGTGCAAGAGGTGATTGAATTACAAAGGACTATTAAACTGTCATTGTATCCTGCATTGCAAGGTGCTGTCACCGTGCAAGAGGTGATTGAATTACAAAGGACTATTAAACTGTCAGTGTATCCTGCATTGCAAGATGCTGTCACCGTGCAAGAGGTGATTGAATTACAAAGGACTATTAAACTGTCAGTGTATCCTGCATTGCAAGGTGCTGTCACCGTGCAAGAGGTGATTGAATTACAAAGGACTATTAAACTGTCATTGTATCCTGCATTGCAAGGTGCTGTCACCGTGCAAGAGGTGATTGAATTATAAAGGACTATTAAACTGTCAGTGTATCCTGCATTGCAAGGTGCTGTCACCGTGCAAGAGGTGATTGAATTACAAAGGGTATTTCTTTGCAAGAGGCTTCTGCTTTCCAGCACGTAGCTATTGAACTGCAAGAGTGTTCACACTACAAGAAGATATTACAGTGTAAGAGGCCATTGTAATGTAAAGTGTTATTGTATTAATTATGGATACTGTATTGTAAGCCCCCAATGTACTGCTTCAGGTTATTGCATTGCAAAGGGCAATTGCCCTCCGATGAGCTATTGCTCTGTAAAAGTCCATTACTTTGCCAGTGGGCAATGTTATCAATGGGCGATTGCATGACTTAGCCCTATTGCATTGCAAGTAGTTGTTTCAGTGCATTGCCAAACATTCTTGGTTTTCTTGCGTTGCATGTGGATGTTGTATTGAAAGGGGCCATTGCATTGAAAGGGGCTCTGACATTGCAAGGATAATAGTCTGCAAGGGAGGGACGGTTGGACTGCAAGCGCTATTGCAATGAAATGCGTGTTGCATTGCTGGAGTTTTTGCTCTGCAAATAGTTCTTGTATTGCAAGGTGCCTTTGCATTTTCATTGCAAGTGGATGTTGCACACCACGCTCTATTGCAAACTCAAATACCTTTGCATTGGAAGGAGTTATTGCACTGCCAAAGGTCCCTGCATTGCAAGCTGCTATTGCACTGCAAGAGACTATTACAATACAAGGATCATGCACACTAATGGTTCCATTACATTGCAACTGGATGTTACATGGCAAGTGCCTATTGTATTGAAAGTCACAATTGCAAAACAAATAGCTATTGCACTGCAGGGAAATTTTGTATTGCGAGATGGTTTCCATTGTGAGAGGATATTATATTTCAATAGGGTATCAAAAGGCAATTTGCTCTTGGACTGCACCTGGCTTTTGTACCATAAGCATGTTATGCAAAGCATAGAACTGTTGCACTGTAAGGGGAAAATACATTGTCAGGGTCTATTGCACACCAAAGAGCTTTTGCACTGCAAGAGGCTATTGAATTGTCATGGTCTGTTGTGTTCAAAAGGCTAGAACATTTCTTCACGTTATTGCTATGTCACTCTTAGAGACTATTACATTGCATGTTGTTTTTACACTGTGAGTGGAGATTGCACTGCATGGGGCTATTGCTTTGTTAGTGGATGTTGTACTGCAAAGGCTATTGTACTACAAGTTTTTGTGTTGCATTGTAAGGGTCTAGTGCACCATAACTTCAACGGGATTTCAAATGCTTGTTGCATTGCAAAATTCTATGACATCTCAAGGTGCTTTTTGCACTACAAGGGGCTGCAGCACTGCATGGGAAATTTGCATTACAATTGGATTTTACACAGCAAGTCCCATTGCATTACATGGGCAAATGCACAGGAAAGGCCTCTGCATTGCAAGATGCTATTGTGCTGCTAGAGGTTCCTGCACTGCGAGGGACAATTACCCTGTCAGAGGTTCCTGTACTGCGAGGTACAATTACCCTGTCAGAGGTTCCTGCACTGCGAGGTACAATTACCCTGTCAGAGGTTCCTGTACTGCGAGGTACAATTACCCTGTCAGAGGTTCCTGTACTGCGAGGTACAATTACCCTGTCAGAGGTTCCTGTACTGCGAGGTACAATTACCCTGTCAGAAGTTCCTGTACTGCGAGGTACAATTACCCTGTCAGAGGTTCCTGCACTGCGAGGTAGAATTATCCTGTCAGAGGTTCCTGTACTGCGAGGTACAATTACCCTGTCAGAGTTTCCTGTACTGCGAGGTACAATTACCCTGTCAGAGGTTCCTGTACTGCGAGGTACAATTACCCTGTCAGAGGTTCCTGCACTGCGAGATACTATTACACTGTCAGAGGTTCCTGTACTGCGAGGTACAATTACCCTGTCAGAGGTTCCTGTACTGCGAGGTACTATTACCCTGTCAGAGGTTCCTGTACTGCGAGGTACAATTACACTGTCAGAGGTTCCTGTACTGCGAGGTACAATTACCCTGTCAGAGGTTCCTGTACTGCGAGGTACAATTACCCTGTCAGAAGTTCCTGTACTGCGAGGTACAATTACCCTGTCAGAGGTTCCTGTACTGCGAGGTACAATTACCCTGTCAGAGGTTCCTGTACTGCGAGGTACAATTACCCTGTCAGAGGTTCCTGCACTGCGAGATACTATTACACTGTCAGAGGTTCCTGTACTGCGAGGTACAATTACCCTGTCAGAGGTTCCTGTACTGCGAGGTACTATTACCCTGTCAGAGGTTCCTGTACTGCGAGGTACAATTACACTGTCAGAGGTTCCTGTACTGCGAGGTACAATTACCCTGTCAGAGGTTCCTGTACTGCGAGGTACAATTACCCTGTCAGAAGTTCCTGTACTGCGATTTACAATTACCCTGTCAGAGGTTCCTGTACTGCGAGGTACAATTACCCTGTCAGAGGTTCCTGTACTGCGAGGTACAATTACCCTGTCAGAGGTTCCTGTACTGCGAGGTACAATTACCCTGTCAGAGGTTCCTGTACTGCGAGGTACAATTACCCTGTCAGAAGTTCCTGTACTGCGAGGTACAATTACCCTGTCAGAGGTTCCTGCACTGCGAGGTAGAATTATCCTGTCAGAGGTTCCTGTACTGCGAGGTACTATTACCCTGTCAGAGGTTCCTGCACTGTGAGGTACAATTACCCTGTCAGAGGTTCCTGTACTGCGAGGTACAATTACCCTGTCAGAGGTTCCTGTACTGCGAGGTACAATTACCCTGTCAGAGGTTCCTGTACTGCGAGGTACAATTACACTGTCAGAGGTTCCTGTACTGCGAGGTACAATTACCCTGTCAGAGGTTCCTGTACTGCGAGGTACAATTACCCTGTCAGAAGTTCCTGTACTGCGAGGTACAATTACCCTGTCAGAGGTTCCTGTACTGCGAGGTACAATTACCCTGTCAGAGGTTCCTGTACTGCGAGGTACAATTACCCTGTCAGAGGTTCCTGTACTGCGAGGTACAATTACCCTGTCAGAGGTTCCTGTACTGCGAGGTACAATTACCCTGTCAGAAGGTCCTGTACTGCGAGGTACAATTACCCTGTCAGAGGTTCCTGCACTGCGAGGTAGAATTATCCTGTCAGAGGTTCCTGTACTGCGAGGTACTATTACCCTGTCAGAGGTTCCTGAACTGTGAGGTACAATTACCCTGTCAGAGGTTCCTGTACTGCGAGGTACAATTACCCTGTCAGAGGTTCCTGTACTGCGAGGTACAATTACCCTGTCAGAGGTTCCTGTACTGCGAGGTACAATTACCCTGTCAGAGGTTCCTGCACTGCGAGGTACAATTACCCTGTCAGAGGTTCCTGCACTGCGAGGTACAATTACCCTGTCAGAGGTTCCTGTACTGCGAGGTACAATTACCCTGTCAGAGGTTCCTGCACTGCGAGTTACAATTACCCTGTCAGAGGTTCCTGCACTGCGAGGTACAATTACCCTGTCAGAGGTTACTGCACTGCGAGGTACAATTCCCCTGTCAGAGGTTCCTGCACTGCGAGGTACAATTACCCTGTCAGAGGTTCCTGTACTGCGAGGGACAATTACCCTGTCAGAGGTTCCTGTACTGCGAGGTACAATTACCCTGTCAGAGGTTCCTGTACTGCGAGGTACAATTACCCAGTCAGAGGTTCCTGCACTGCGAGGTACAATTACCCTGTCAGAGGTTCCTGTACTGCGAGGTACAATTACCCTGTCAGAGGTTCCTGCACTGCGAGGTACAATTACCCTGTCAGAGGTTCCTGTACTGCGAGGTACAATTACCCTGTCAGAGGTTCCTGCACTGCGAGGTACAATTACCCTGTCAGAGGTTCCTGTACTGCGAGGTACAATTACCCTGTCAGAGGTTCCTGCACTGCGAGGTACAATTACCCTGTCAGAGGTTCCTGCACTGCGAGGTACAATTACCCTGTCAGAGGTTCCTGCACTGCGAGGTACAATTACCCTGTCAGAGGTTCCTGTACTGCGAGGTACAATTACCCTGTCAGAGGTTCCTGTACTGCGAGGTACAATTACCCTGTCAGAGGTTCCTGTACTGCGAGGTACAATTACCCTGTCAGAGGTTCCTGTACTGCGAGGTTCAATTACACTGTCAGAGGTTCCTGCACTGCGAGGTACAATTACACGGTCAGAGGTTCCTGCACTGCGAGGTACAATTACCCTGTCAGAGGTTCCTGTACTGCGAGGTACAATTACCCTGTCAGAGTTTCCTGTACTGCGAGGTACAATTACACTGTCAGAGGTTCCTGCACTGCGAGGTACAATTACCCTGTCAGAGGTTCCTGTACTGCGAGGTACAATTACCCTGTCAGAGGTTCCTGTACTGCGAGGTACAATTACCCTGTCAGAGGTTCCTGTACTGCGAGGTACAATTACCCTGTCAGAGGTTCCTGTACTGCGAGGTACAATTATCCTGTCAGAGGTTCCTGTACTGCGAGGTACAATTACCCTGTCAGAGGTTCCTGTACTGCGAGGTACAATTACCCTGTCAGAGGTTCCTGCACTGCGAGGTACAATTACCCTGTCAGAGGTTCCTGTACTGCGAGGTACAATTACCCTGTCAGAGGATCCTGCACTGTGAGGTACAATTACCCTGTCAGAGGTTCCTGTACTGCGAGGTACAATTACCCTGTCAGAGGTTCCTGCACTGCGAGGTACAATTACCCTGTCAGAGGTTCCTGTACTGCGAGGTACTATTACCCTGTCAGAGGTTCCTGTACTGCGAGGTACAATTACCCTGTCAGAGGTTCCTGTACTGCGAGGTACAATTACCCTGTCAGAGGTTCCTGCACTGCGAGGTACAATTACCCTGTCAGAGGTTCCTGTACTGCGAGGTACAATTACCCTGTCAGAGGTTCCTGTACTGCGAGGTACAATTACCCTGTCAGAGGTTCCTGTACTGCGAGGTACAATTACCCTGTCAGAGGTTCCTGTACTGCGAGGTACAATTACCCTGTCAGAGGTTCCTGTACAGCGAGGTACAATTACCCTGTCAGAGGTTCCTGTACTGCGAGGTACAATTACCCTGTCAGAGGTTCCTGTACTGCGAGGTACAGTTACCCTGTCAGAGGTTCCTGTACTGCGAGGTACAATTACCCTGTCAGAGGTTCCTGTACAGCGAGGTACAATTACCCTGTCAGAGGTTCCTGTACTGCGAGGTACAATAACCGTGTCAGAGGTTCCTGCACTGCGAGGTACAATTACCCTGTCAGAGGTTCCTGTACTGCGAGGTACTATTACCCTGTCAGAGGTTCCTGTACTGCGAGGTACAATTACCCTGTCAGAGGTTCCTGTACTGCGAGGTACAATTACCCTGTCAGAGTTTCCTGTACTGCGAGGTACAATTACCCTGTCAGAGGTTCCTGTACTGCGAGGTACAATTACCCTGTCAGAGGTTCCTGTACTGCGAGGTACAATTACACTGCAATAGGCCTTTGCATTCCAATAGTCAAGCATGCTAACAAGGTCCAGGGCATTGTAAGTGAATGGTGTGTTAAACGTTTCTATTACTTTGCACTTATAAATGTCTATGGCACTGCCAGAGTGAGCGTGTTAATATTAATCTGTGTTCTCTGTCAGTGTGTTAATATTCCTGAGGACAGTGGGGGTGTTTTACACTTCACAGGGTGTATCTGACTGTGGGTCATGATGTACACAGTGTGTCAGTGAGTGTGTTAATATTAATCTGTGTTCTCTGTCAGTGTGTTAATATTCCTGAGGACAGTGGGGATGTTTTACACTTCACCGGGTGTATCTGACTGTGGGTCCTGATATACACAGTGTGTCAGTGAGTGTGTTAATATTAATCTGTGTTCTCTGTCAGTGTGTTAATATTCCTGAGGACAGTGGGGGTGTTTTACACTTCACAGGGTGTATCTGACTGTGGGTCATGATATACACAGTGTGTCAGTGAGTGTGTTAATATTAATCTGTGTTCTCTGTCAGTGTGTTAATATTACTGAGGACAGTGGGGGTGTTTTACACTTCACAGGGTGTATCTAACTGTGGGTCATGATATACACAGTGTGTCAGTGAGTGTGTTAATATTAATCTGTGTTCTCTGTCAGTGTGTTAATATTCCTGAGGACAGTGGGGGTGTTTTACACTTCACAGGGTGTATCTGACTGTGGGTCATGATGTACACAGTGTGTCAGTGAGAGTGTTAATATTAATCTGTGTTCTCTGTCAGTGTGTTAATATTACTGCGGACAGTGGGGGTGTTTTACACTTCACAGGGTGTATCTGACTGTGGGTCATGATATACACAGTGTGTCAGTGAGTGTGTTAATATTAATCTGTGTTCTCTGTCAGTGTGTTAATATTCCTGAGGACAGTGGGGGTGTTTTACACTTCACAGGGTTTATCTGACTGTGGGTCATGATGTACACAGTGTGTCAGTGAGTGTGTTAATATTAATCTGTGTTCTCTGTCAGTGTGTTAATATTGCTGAGGACAGTGGGGGTGTTTTACACTTCACAGGGTGTATCTGACTGTGGGTCATGATATACACAGAGTGTCAGTGAGTGTGTTAATATTAATCTGTGTTCTCTGTCAGTGTGTTAATATTCCTGAGGACAGTGGGGGTGTTTTACACTTCACAGGGTGTATCTGACTGTGGGTCATGATATACACAGTGTGTCAGTGAGAGTGTTAATATTAATCTGTGTTCTCTGTCAGTGTGTTAATATTACTGAGGACAGTGGGGATGTTTTACACTTCACAGGGTGTATCTGACTGTGGGTCATGATATACACAGTGTGTCAGTGAGTGTGTTAATATTAATCTGTGTTCTCTGTCAGTGTGTTAATATTACTGAGGACAGTGGGGGTGTTTTACACTTCACAGGGTTTATCTGACTGTGGGTCATGATATACACAGTGTGTCAGTGAGTGTGTTAATATTAATCTGTGTTCTCTGTCAGTGTGTTAATATTGCTGAGGACAGTGGGGGTGTTTTACACTTCACAGGGTGTATCTGACTGTGGGTCATGATATACACAGTGTGTCAGTGAGAGTGTTAAAATTAATCTGTGTTCTCTGTCAGTGTGTTAATATTACTGAGGGCAGTGGGGATGTTTTACACTTCACAGGGTTTATCTGACTGTGAGTCATGATGTACACAGTGTGTCAGTGAGTGTGTTAATATTAATCTGTGTTCTCTGTCAGTGTGTTAATATTCCTGAGGACAGTGGAATGTTTTACACTTCACAGGGTGTATCTGACTGTGAGTCATGATATACACAGTGTGTCAGTGAGTGTGTTAGTATTAATCTGTGTTCTCTGTCAGTGTGTTAATATTACTGAGGACAGTGGGGGTGTTTTACACTTCACAGGGTGTATCTGACTGTGAGTCATGATATACACAGTGTGTCAGTGAGTGTGTTAATATTAATCTGTGTTCTCTGTCAGTGTGTTAATATTACTGAGGACAGTGGGGGTGTTTTACGCTTCACAGGGTGTATCTGACTGTGGGTCATGATGTACACAGTGTGTCAGTGAGTGTGTTAATATTAATCTGTGTTCTCTGTCAGTGTTTTAATATTACTGAGGACAGTGGGGGTGTTTTACACTTCACAGGGTTTATCTGACTGTGCGTCATGATATACACAGTGTGTCAGTGAGAGTGTTAATATTAATCTGTGTTCTCTGTCAGTGTGTTAATATTACTGAGGACAGTGGGGATGTTTTACACTTCACAGGGTGTATCTGACTGTGGGTCATGATATACACAGTGTGTCAGTGAGTGTGTTAATATTAATCTGTGTTCTCTGTCAGTGTGTTAATATTACTGAGGACAGTGGGGGTGTTTTACACTTCACAGGGTTTATCTGACTGTGGGTCATGATATACACAGTGTGTCAGTGAGTGTGTTAATATTAATCTGTGTTCTCTGTCAGTGTGTTAATATTCCTGAGGACAGTGGTGGTGTTTTACACTTCACAGGGTTTATCTGACTGTGGGTCATGATATACACAGTGTGTCAGTGAGAGTGTTAAAATTAATCTGTGTTCTCTGTCAGTGTGTTAATATTACTGAGGACAGTGGGGATGTTTTACACTTCACAGGGTTTATCTGACTGTGAGTCATGATGTACACAGTGTGTCAGTGAGTGTGTTAATATTAATCTGTGTTCTCTGTCAGTGTGTTAATATTCCTGAGGACAGTGGGGGTGTTTTACACTTCACAGGGTGTATCTGACTGTGAGTCATGATATACACAGTGTGTCAGTGAGTGTGTTAGTATTAATCTGTGTTCTCTGTCAGTGTGTTAATATTACTGAGGACAGTGGGGGTGTTTTACACTTCACAGGGTGTATCTGACTGTGAGTCATGATATACACAGTGTGTCAGTGAGTGTATTAATATTAATCTGTGTTCTCTGTCAGTGTGTTAATATTACTGAGGACAGTGGGGGTGTTTTACACTTCACAGGGTGTATCTGACTGTGGGTCATGATGTACACAGTGTGTCAGTGAGTGTGTTAATATTAATCTGTGTTCTCTGTCAGTGTTTTAATATTACTGAGGACAGTGGGGGTGTTTTACACTTCACAGGGTTTATCTGACTGTGCGTCATGATATACACAGTGTGTCAGTGAGAGTGTTAATATTAATCTGTGTTCTCTGTCAGTGTGTTAATATTACTGAGGACAGTGGGGATGTTTTACACTTCACAGGGTGTATCTGACTGTGGGTCATGATATACACAGTGTGTCAGTGAGTGTGTTAATATTAATCTGTGTTCTCTGTCAGTGTGTTAATATTCCTGAGGACAGTGGTGGTGTTTTACACATCACAGGGTGTATCTGACTGTGGGTCATGATATACACAGTGTGTCAGTGAGTGTGTTAATATTAATCTGTGTTCTCTGTCAGTGTGTTAATATTCCTGAGGACAGTGGTGGTGTTTTACACTTCACAGGGTGTATCTGACTGTGGGTCATGATATACACAGTGTGTCAGTGAGTGTGTTAATATTAATCTGTGTTCTCTGTCAGTGTGTTAATATTACTGAGGACAGTGGGGGTGTTTTACACTTCACAGGGTGTATCTGACTGTGGGTCATGATGTACACAGTGTGTCAGTGAGTGTGTTAATATTAATCTGTGTTCTCTGTCAGTGTGTTAATATTCCTGAGGACAGTGGGGGTGTTTTACACTTCACAGGCTGTATCTGACTATGGGTCATGATATACACAGTGTGTCAGTGAGTGTGTTAATATTAATCTGTGTTCTCTGTCAGTGTGTTAATATTACTGTGGACAGTGGGGGTGTTTTACACTTCACAGGGTGTATCTGACTGTGGGTCATGATATACACAGTGTGTCAGTGAGAGTGTTAATATTAATCTGTGTTCTCTGTCAGTGTGTTAATATTACTGAGGACAGTGGGGATGTTTTACACTTCACAGGGTGTATCTGACTGTGGGTCATGATATACACAGTGTGTCAGTGAGTGTGTTAATATTAATCTGTGTTCTCTGTCAGTGTGTTAATATTACTGAGGACAGTGGGGGTGTTTTACACTTCACAGGGTTTATCTGACTGTTGGTCATGATATACACAGTGTGTCAGTGAGTGTGTTAATATTAATCTGTGTTCTCTGTCAGTGTGTTAATATTCCTGAGGACAGTGGGGGTGTTTTACACTTCACAGGGTTTATCTGACTGTGGGTCATGATATACACAGTGTGTCAGTGAGAGTGTTAAAATTAATCTGTGTTCTCTGTCAGTGTGTTAATATTACTGAGGACAGTGGGGATGTTTTACACTTCACAGGGTTTATCTGACTGTGAGTCATGATGTACACAGTGTGTCAGTGAGTGTGTTAATATTAATCTGTGTTCTCTGTCAGTGTGTTAATATTCCTGAGGACAGTGGGGGTGTTTTACACTTCACAGGGTGTATCTGACTGTGAGTCATGATATACACAGTGTGTCAGTGAGTGTGTTAGTATTAATCTGTGTTCTCTGTCAGTGTGTTAATATTACTGAGGACAGTGGGGGTGTTTTACACTTCACAGGGTGTATCTGACTGTGAGTCATGATATACACAGTGTGTCAGTGAGTGTGTTAATATTAATCTGTGTTCTCTGTCAGTGTGTTAATATTACTGAGGACAGTGGGGGTGTTTTACACTTCACAGGGTGTATCTGACTGTGGGTCATGATGTACACAGTGTGTCAGTGAGTGTGTTAATATTAATCTGTGTTCTCTGTCAGTGTTTTAATATTACTGAGGACAGTGGGGGTGTTTTACACTTCACAGGGTTTATCTGACTGTGCGTCATGATATACACAGTGTGTCAGTGAGAGTGTTAATATTAATCTGTGTTCTCTGTCAGTGTGTTAATATTACTGAGGACAGTGGGGATGTTTTACACTTCACAGGGTGTATCTGACTGTGGGTCATGATATACACAGTGTGTCAGTGAGTGTGTTAATATTAATCTGTGTTCTCTGTCAGTGTGTTAATATTCCTGAGGACAGTGGTGGTGTTTTACACTTCACAGGGTGTATCTGACTGTGGGTCATGATATACACAGTGTGTCAGTGAGTGTGTTAATATTAATCTGTGTTCTCTGTCAGTGTGTTAATATTCCTGAGGACAGTGGTGGTGTTTTACACTTCACAGGGTGTATCTGACTGTGGGTCATGATATACACAGTGTGTCAGTGAGTGTGTTAATATTAATCTGTGTTCTCTGTCAGTGTGTTAATATTACTGAGGACAGTGGGGGTGTTTTACACTTCACCGGGTGTATCTGACTGTGGGTCATGATGTACACAGTGTGTCAGTGAGTGTGTTAATATTAATCTGTGTTCTCTGTCAGTGTGTTAATATTCCTGAGGACAGTGGGGGTGTTTTACACTTCACAGGCTGTATCTGACTATGGGTCATGATATACACAGTGTGTCAGTGAGTGTGTTAACATTAATCTGTGTTCTCTGTCAGTGTGTTAATATTACTGAGGACAGTGGGGGTGTTTTACACTTCACAGGGTGTATCTGACTGTGGGTCATGATATACACAGTGTGTGAGTGAGTGTGTTAATATTAATCTGTGTTCTCTGTCAGTGTGTTAATATTACTGAGGACAGTGGGGGTGTTTTACACTTCACCGGGTGTATCTGACTGTGGGTCATGATATACACAGTGTGTCAGTGAGTGTGTTAATATTAATCTGTGTTCTCTGTCAGTGTGTTAATATTCCTGAGGAAAGTGGGGGTGTTTTACACTTCACAGGGTGTATCTGACTGTGAGTCATGATGTACACAGTGTGTCAGTGAGTGTGTTAATATTAATCTGTGTTCTCTGTCAGTGTGTTAATATTACTGAGGACAGTGGGGGTGTTTTACACTTCACAGGGTTTATCTGACTGTGAGTCATGATGTACACAGTGTGTCAGTGAGTGTGTTAATATTAATCTGTGTTCTCTGTCAGTGTGTTAATATTACTGAGGACAGAGGGGATGTTTTACACTTCACAGGGTGTATCTGACTTTGGGTCATGATATACACAGTGTGTCAGTGAGTGTGTTAATATTAATCTGTGTTCTCTGTCAGTGTGTTAATATTACTGAGGACAATGGGGGTGTTTTACACTTCACAGGCTGTATCTGACGGTGGGTCATGATATACACAGTGTGTCAGTGAGTGTGTTAATATTAATCTGTGTTCTCTGTCAGTGTTTTAATATTACTGAGGACAGAGGGGGTGTTTTACACTTCACAGGGTGTATCTAACTGTGGGTCATGATATACACAGTGTGTGAGTGAGTGTGTTAATATTAACCTGTGTTCTCTGTCAGTGTGTTAATATTCCTGAGGACAGTGGGGGTGTTTTACACTTCACAGGGTGTATCTGACTGTGGGTCATGATGTACACAGTGTGTCAGTGAGTGTGTTAATATTAATCTGTGTTCTCTGTCAGTGTGTTAATATTACTGAGGACAGTGGGGGTGTTTTACACTTCACCGGGTGTATCTGACTCTGGGTCATGATATACACAGTGTGTCAGTGAGTGTGTTAATATTAATCTGTGTTCTCTGTCAGTGTGTTAATATTACTGAGGACAGTGGGGGTGTTTTACACTTCACAGGGTGTATCTGACTGTGGGTCATGATGTACACAGTGTGTCAGTGAGTGTGTTAATATTAATCTGTGTTCTCTGTCACTGTGTTAATATTGCTGAGGACAGTGGGGGTGTTTTACACTTCACAGGGTGTATCTGACTGTGGGTCATGATATACACAGTGTGTCAGTGAGTGTGTTAATATTAATCTGTGTTCTCTGTCAGTGTGTTAATATTACTGAGGACAGTGGGGGTGTTTTACACTTCACAGGGTTTATCTGACTGTGGGTCATGATATACACAGTGTGTCAGTGAGTGTGTTAATATTAATCTGTGTTCTATGTCTGTGTGTTAATATTCCTGAGGACAGTGGGGGTGTTTTACACTTCACAGGGTTTATCTGACTGTGGGTCATGATATACACAGTGTGTCAGTGAGAGTGTTAATATTAATCTGTGTTCTCTGTCAGTGTGTTAATATTCCTGAGGACAGTGGGGGTGTTTTACACTTCACAGGGTGTATCTGACTGTGGGTCATGATATACACAGTGTGTCAGTGAGTGTGTTAATATTAATCTGTGTTCTCTGTCAGTGTGTTAATATTACTGAGGACAGTGGGGATGTTTTACACTTCACAGGGTTTATCTGACTGTGAGTCATGATGTACACAGTGTGTCAGTGAGTGTGTTAATATTAATCTGTGTTCTCTGTCAGTGTGTTAATATTACTGAGGACAGTGGGGGTTTTTACACTTCACAGGGTGTATCTGACTGTGGGTCATGATGTACACAGTGTGTCAGTGAGTGTGTTAATATTAATCTGTGTTCTCTGTCAGTGTGTTAATATTCCTGAGGACAGTGGTGGTGTTTTACACTTCACAGGGTGTATCTGACTGTGGGTCATGATATACACAGTGTGTCAGTGAGTGTGTTAATATTAATCTGTGTTCTCTGTCAGTGTGTTAATATTACTGAGGACAGTGGGGGTGTTTTACACTTCACAGGGTGTATCTGACTGTGGGTCATGATGTACACAGTGTGTCAGTGAGTGTGTTAATATTAATCTGTGTTCTCTGTCACTGTGTTAATATTGCTGAGGACAGTGGGGGTGTTTTACACTTCACAGGGTGTATCTGACTGTGGGTCATGATATACACAGTGTGTCAGTGAGTGTGTTAATATTAATCTGTGTTCTCTGTCAGTGTGTTAATATTGCTGAGGACAGTGGGGGTGTTTTACACTTCACAGGGTGTATCTGACTGTGGGTCATGATATCCACAGTGTGTCAGTGAGTGTGTTAATATTAATCTGTGTTCTCTGTCAGTGTGTTAATATTCCTGAGGACAGTGGGGGTGTTTTACACTTCACAGGCTGCATCTGACTGTGGGTCATGATATACACAGTGTGTCAGTGAGTGTGTTAATATTAATCTGTGTTCTCTGTCAGTGTGTTAATATTACTGAGGACAGTGGGGGTGTTTTACACTTCACAGGGTGTATCTGACTGTGGGTCATGATGTACACAGTGTGTCAGTGAGTGTGTTAATATTAATCTGTGTTCTCTGTCAGTGTGTTAATATTCCTGAGGACAGTGGGGGTGTTTTACACTTCACAGGCTGTATCTGACTGTGGGTCATGATATACACAGTGTGTCAGTGAGTGTGTTAATATTAATCTGTGTTCTCTGTCAGTGTGTTAATATTACTGAGGACAGTGGGGGTGTTTTACACTTCACAGGGTGTATCTGACTGTGGGTCATGATATACACAGTGTGTGAGTGAGTGTGTTAATATTAATCTGTGTTCTCTGTCAGTGTGTTAATATTACTGAGGACAGTGGGGGTGTTTTCCACTTCACAGGGTGTATCTGACTGTGGGTCATGATGTACACAGTGTGTCAGTGAGTGTGTTAATATTAATCTGTGTTCTCTGTCAGTGTGTTAATATTCCTGAGGACAGTGGGGGTGTTTTGCACTTCACAGGCTGTATCTGACTATGGGTCATGATATACACAGTGTGTCAGTGAGTGTGTTAATATTAATCTGTGTTCTCTGTCAGTGTGTTAATATTACTGAGGACAGTGGGGGTGTTTTACACTTCACAGGGTGTATCTGACTGTGGGTCATGATATACACAGTGTGTCAGTGAGAGTGTTAATATTAATCTGTGTTCTCTGTCAGTGTGTTAATATTACTGAGGACAGTGGGGATGTTTTACACTTCACAGGGTGTATCTGACTGTGGGTCATGATATACACAGTGTGTCAGTGAGTGTGTTAATATTAATCTGTGTTCTCTGTCAGTGTGTTAATATTACTGAGGACAGTGGGGGTGTTTTACACTTCACAGGGTTTATCTGACTGTGGGTCATGATATACACAGTGTGTCAGTGAGTGTGTTAATATTAATCTGTGTTCTCTGTCAGTGTGTTAATATTCCTGAGGACAGTGGGGGTGTTTTACACTTCACAGGGTTTATCTGACTGTGGGTCATGATATACACAGTGTGTCAGTGAGAGAGTTAAAATTAATCTGTGTTCTCTGTCAGTGTGTTAATATTACTGAGGACAGTGGGGATGTTTTACACTTCACAGGGTTTATCTGACTGTGAGTCATGATGTACACAGTGTGTCAGTGAGTGTGTTAATATTAATCTGTGTTCTCTGTCAGTGTGTTAATATTCCTGAGGACAGTGGGGGTGTTTTACACTTCACAGGCTGTATCTGACTATGGGTCATGATATACACAGTGTGTCAGTGAGTGTGTTAATATTAATCTGTGTTCTCTGTCAGTGTGTTAATATTACTGAGGACAGTGGGGGTGTTTTACACTTCACAGGGTGTATCTGACTGTGGGTCATGATATACACAGTGTGTGAGTGAGTGTGTTAATATTAATCTGTGTTCTCTGTCAGTGTGTTAATATTACTGAGGACAGTGGGGGTGTTTTACACTTCACCGGGTGTATCTGACTGTGGGTCATGATATACACAGTGTGTCAGTGAGTGTGTTAATATTAATCTGTGTTCTCTGTCAGTGTGTTAATATTCCTGAGGAAAGTGGGGGTGTTTTACACTTCACAGGGTGTATCTGACTGTGAGTCATGATGTACACAGTGTGTCAGTGAGTGTGTTAATATTAATCTGTGTTCTCTGTCAGTGTGTTAATATTACTGAGGACAGTGGGGGTGTTTTACACTTCACAGGGTTTATCTGACTGTGAGTCATGATGTACACAGTGTGTCAGTGAGTGTGTTAATATTAATCTGTGTTCTCTGTCAGTGTGTTAATATTACTGAGGACAGTGGGGATGTTTTACACTTCACAGGGTGTATCTGACTTTGGGTCATGATATACACAGTGTGTCAGTGAGTGTGTTAATATTAATCTGTGTTCTCTGTCAGTGTGTTAATATTACTGAGGACAATGGGGGTGTTTTACACTTCACAGGCTGTATCTGACTGTGGGTCATGATATACACAGTGTGTCAGTGAGTGTGTTAATATTAATCTGTGTTCTCTGTCAGTGTGTTAATATTACTGAGGACAGTGGGGGTGTTTTACACTTCACAGGGTGTATCTAACTGTGGGTCATGATATACACAGTGTGTGAGTGAGTGTGTTAATATTAATCTGTGTTCTCTGTCAGTGTGTTAATATTCCTGAGGACAGTGGGGGTGTTTTACACTTCACAGGGTGTATCTGACTGTGGGTCATGATGTACACAGTGTGTCAGTGAGTGTGTTAATATTAATCTGTGTTCTCTGTCAGTGTGTTAATATTACTGAGGACAGTGGGGGTGTTTTACACTTCACCGGGTGTATCTGACTCTGGGTCATGATATACACAGTGTGTCAGTGAGTGTGTTAATATTAATCTGTGTTCTCTGTCAGTGTGTTAATATTACTGAGGACAGTGGGGGTGTTTTACACTTCACAGGGTGTATCTGACTGTGGGTCATGATGTACACAGTGTGTCAGTGAGTGTGTTAATATTAATCTGTGTTCTCTGTCACTGTGTTAATATTGCTGAGGACAGTGGGGGTGTTTTACACTTCACAGGGTGTATCTGACTGTGGGTCATGATATACACAGTGTGTCAGTGAGTGTGTTAATATTAATCTGTGTTCTCTGTCAGTGTGTTAATATTACTGAGGACAGTGGGGGTGTTTTACACTTCACAGGGTTTATCTGACTGTGGGTCATGATATACACAGTGTGTCAGTGAGTGTGTTAATATTAATCTGTGTTCTATGTCTGTGTGTTAATATTCCTGAGGACAGTGGGGGTGTTTTACACTTCACAGGGTTTATCTGACTGTGGGTCATGATATACACAGTGTGTCAGTGAGAGTGTTAATATTAATCTGTGTTCTCTGTCAGTGTGTTAATATTCCTGAGGACAGTGGGGGTGTTTTACACTTCACAGGGTGTATCTGACTGTGGGTCATGATATACACAGTGTGTCAGTGAGTGTGTTAATATTAATCTGTGTTCTCTGTCAGTGTGTTAATATTACTGAGGACAGTGGGGATGTTTTACACTTCACAGGGTTTATCTGACTGTGAGTCATGATGTACACAGTGTGTCAGTGAGTGTGTTAATATTAATCTGTGTTCTCTGTCAGTGTGTTAATATTACTGAGGACAGTGGGGGTGTTTTACACTTCACAGGGTGTATCTGACTGTGGGTCATGATGTACACAGTGTGTCAGTGAGTGTGTTAATATTAATCTGTGTTCTCTGTCAGTGTGTTAATATTCCTGAGGACAGTGGTGGTGTTTTACACTTCACAGGGTGTATCTGACTGTGGGTCATGATATACACAGTGTGTCAGTGAGTGTGTTAATATTAATCTGTGTTCTCTGTCAGTGTGTTAATATTACTGAGGACAGTGGGGGTGTTTTACACTTCACAGGGTGTATCTGACTGTGGGTCATGATGTACACAGTGTGTCAGTGAGTGTGTTAATATTAATCTGTGTTCTCTGTCACTGTGTTAATATTGCTGAGGACAGTGGGGGTGTTTTACACTTCAAAGGGTGTATCTGACTGTGGGTCATGATATACAGTGTGTCAGTGAGTGTGTTAATATTAATCTGTGTTCTCTGTCAGTGTGTTAATATTGCTGAGGACAGTGGGGGTGTTTTACACTTCACAGGGTGTATCTGACTGTGGGTCATGATATCCACAGTGTGTCAGTGAGTGTGTTAATATTAATCTGTGTTCTCTGTCAGTGTGTTAATATTCCTGAGGACAGTGGGGGTGTTTTACACTTCACAGGGTTTATCTGACTGTGGGTCATGATATACACAGTGTGTCAGTGAGAGTGTTAATATTAATCTGTGTTCTCTGTCAATGTGTTAATATTCCTGAGGACAGTGGGGGTGTTTTACACTTCACAGGGAGTATCTGACTGTGGGTCATGATATACACAGTGTGTCAGTGAGTGTGTTAATATTAATCTGTGTTCTCTGTCAGTGTGTTAATATTACTGAGGACAGTGGGGATGTTTTACACTTCACAGGGTTTATCTGACTGTGAGTCATGATGTACACAGTGTGTCAGTGAGTGTGTTAATATTAATCTGTGTTCTCTGTCAGTGTGTTAATATTACTGAGGACAGTGGGGGTGTTTTACACTTCACAGGGTGTATCTGACTGTGGGTCATGATGTACACAGTGTGTCAGTGAGTGTGTTAATATTAATCTGTGTTCTCTGTCACTGTGTTAATATTGCTGAGGACAGTGGGGGTGTTTTACACTTCACAGGGTGTATCTGACTGTGGGTCATGATATACACAGTGTGTCAGTGAGTGTGTTAATATTAATCTGTGTTCTCTGTCAGTGTGTTAATATTGCTGAGGACAGTGGGGGTGTTTTACACTTCACAGGGTGTATCTGACTGTGGGTCATGATATACACAGTGTGTCAGTGAGTGTGTTAATATTAATCTGTGTTCTCTGTCAGTGTGTTAATATTCCTGAGGACAGTGGGGGTGTTTTACACTTCACAGGGTGTATCTGACTGTGGGTCATGATATACACAGTGTGTCAGTGAGTGTGTTAATATTAATCTGTGTTCTCTGTCAGTGTGTTAATATTACTGAGGACAGTGGGGGTGTTTTACACTTCACAGGGTTTATCTGACTGTGGGTCATGATATACACAGTGTGTCAGTGAGTGTGTTAATATTAATCTGTGTTCTCTGTCAGTGTGTTAATATTCCTGAGGACAGTGGGGGTGTTTTACACTTCACAGGGTTTATCTGACTGTGGGTCATGATATACACAGTGTGTCAGTGAGAGTGTTAATATTAATCTGTGTTCTCTGTCAGTGTGTTAATATTCCTGAGGACAGTGGGGGTGTTTTACACTTCACAGGGTGTATCTGACTGTGGGTCATGATATACACAGTGTGTCAGTGAGTGTGTTAATATTAATCTGTGTTCTCTGTCAGTGTGTTAATATTACTGAGGACAGTGGGGATGTTTTACACTTCACAGGGTTTATCTGACTGTGAGTCATGATGTACACAGTGTGTCAGTGAGTGTGTTAATATTAATCTGTGTTCTCTGTCAGTGTGTTAATATTACTGAGGACAGTGGGGGTGTTTTACACTTCACAGGGTGTTTCTGACTGTGGGTCATGATATACACAGTGTGTCAGTGAGTGTGTTAATATTAATCTGTGTTCTCTGTCAGTGTGTTAATATTACTGAGGACAGTGGGGGTGTTTTACACTTCACAGGGTTTATCTGACTGTGGGTCATGATATACACAGTGTGTCAGTGAGTGTGTTAATATTAATCTGTGTTCTATGTCTGTGTGTTAATATTCCTGAGGACAGTGGGGGTGTTTTACACTTCACAGGGTTTATCTGACTGTGGGTCATGATATACACAGTGTGTCAGTGAGAGTGTTAATATTAATCTGTGTTCTCTGTCAGTGTGTTAATATTCCTGAGGACAGTGGGGGTGTTTTACACTTCACAGGGTGTATCTGACTGTGGGTCATGATATACACAGTGTGTCAGTGAGTGTGTTAATATTAATCTGTGTTCTCTGTCAGTGTGTTAATATTACTGAGGACAGTGGGGATGTTTTACACTTCACAGGGTTTATCTGACTGTGAGTCATGATGTACACAGTGTGTCAGTGAGTGTGTTAATATTAATCTGTGTTCTCTGTCAGTGTGTTAATATTACTGAGGACAGTGGGGGTGTTTTACACTTCACAGTGTGTATCTGACTGTGGGTCATGATGTACACAGTGTGTCAGTGAGTGTGTTAATATTAATCTGTGTTCTCTGTCAGTGTGTTAATATTCCTGAGGACAGTGGTGGTGTTTTACACTTCACAGGGTGTATCTGACTGTGGGTCATGATATACACAGTGTGTCAGTGAGTGTGTTAATATTAATCTGTGTTCTCTGTCAGTGTGTTAATATTACTGAGGACAGTGGGGGTGTTTTACACTTCACAGGGTGTATCTGACTGTGGGTCATGATATACACAGTGTGTCAGTGAGTGTGTTAATATTAATCTGTGTTCTCTGTCAGTGTGTTAATATTACTGAGGACAGTGGGGGTGTTTTACACTTCACAGGGTTTATCTGACTGTGGGTCATGATATACACAGTGTGTCAGTGAGTGTGTTAATATTAATCTGTGTTCTCTGTCAGTGTGTTAATATTCCTGAGGACAGTGGGGGTGTTTTACACTTCACAGGGTTTATCTGACTGTGGGTCATGATATACACAGTGTGTCAGTGAGTGTGTTAATATTAATCTGTGTTCTCTGTCAGTGTGTTAATATTACTGAGGACAGTGGGGGTGTTTTACACTTCACAGGGTTTATCTGACTGTGAGTCATGATGTACACAGTGTGTCAGTGAGTGTGTTAATATTAATCTGTGTTCTCTGTCAGTGTGTTAATATTACTGAGGACAGTGGGGGTGTTTTACACTTCACAGGGTGTTTCTGACTGTGGGTCATGATGTACACAGTGTGTCAGTGAGTGTGTTAATATTAATCTGTGTTCTCTGTCAGTGTGTTAATATTCCTGAGGACAGTGGTGGTGTTTTACACTTCACAGGGTGTATCTGACTGTGGGTCATGATATACACAGTGTGTCAGTGAGTGTGTTAATATTAATCTGTGTTCTCTGTCAGTGTGTTAATATTACTGAGGACAGTGGGGGTGTTTTACACTTCACAGGGTGTATCTGACTGTGGGTCATGATGTACACAGTGTGTCAGTGAGTGTGTTAATATTAATCTGTGTTCTCTGTCAGTGTGTTAATATTCCTGAGGACAGTGGTGGTGTTTTACACTTCACAGGGTGTATCTGACTGTGGGTCATGATATACACAGTGTGTCAGTGAGTGTGTTAATATTAATCTGTGTTCTCTGTCAGTGTGTTAATATTACTGAGGACAGTGGGGGTGTTTTACACTTCACAGGGTGTATCTGACTGTGGGTCATGATGTACACAGTGTGTCAGTGAGTGTGTTAATATTAATCTGTGTTCTCTGTCAGTGTGTTAATATTACTGAGGACAGTGGGGGTGTTTTACACTTCACAGGGTGTATCTGACTGTGGGTCATGATATACACAGTGTGTCAGTGAGTGTGTTAATATTAATCTGTGTTCTCTGTCAGTGTGTTAATATTACTGAGGACAGTGGGGGTGTTTTACACTTCACAGGGTTTATCTGACTGTGGGTCATGATATACACAGTGTGTCAGTGAGTGTGTTAATATTAATCTGTGTTCTCTGTCAGTGTGTTAATATTACTGAGGACAGTGGGGGTGTTTTACACTTCACAGGGTGTATCTGACTGTGGGTCATGATGTACACAGTGTGTCAGTGAGTGTGTTAATATTAATCTGTGTTCTCTGTCACTGTGTTAATATTGCTGAGGACAGTGGGGGTGTTTTACACTTCACAGGGTGTATCTGACTGTGGGTCATGATATACACAGTGTGTCAGTGAGTGTGTTAATATTAATCTGTGTTCTCTGTCAGTGTGTTAATATTGCTGAGGACAGTGGGGGTGTTTTACACTTCACAGGGTGTATCTGACTGTGGGTCATGATATACACAGTGTGTCAGTGAGTGTGTTAATATTAATCTGTGTTCTCTGTCAGTGTGTTAATATTCCTGAGGACAGTGGGGGTGTTTTACACTTCACAGGGTGTATCTGACTGTGGGTCATGATATACACAGTGTGTCAGTGAGTGTGTTAATATTAATCTGTGTTCTCTGTCAGTGTGTTAATATTACTGAGGACAGTGGGGGTGTTTTACACTTCACAGGGTTTATCTGACTGTGGGTCATGATATACACAGTGTGTCAGTGAGTGTGTTAATATTAATCTGTGTTCTCTGTCAGTGTGTTAATATTCCTGAGGACAGTGGGGGTGTTTTACACTTCACAGGGTTTATCTGACTGTGGGTCATGATATACACAGTGTGTCAGTGAGAGTGTTAATATTAATCTGTGTTCTCTGTCAGTGTGTTAATATTCCTGAGGACAGTGGGGGTGTTTTACACTTCACAGGGTGTATCTGACTGTGGGTCATGATATACACAGTGTGTCAGTGAGTGTGTTAATATTAATCTGTGTTCTCTGTCAGTGTGTTAATATTACTGAGGACAGTGGGGATGTTTTACACTTCACAGGGTTTATCTGACTGTGAGTCATGATGTACACAGTGTGTCAGTGAGTGTGTTAATATTAATCTGTGTTCTCTGTCAGTGTGTTAATATTACTGAGGACAGTGGGGGTGTTTTACACTTCACAGGGTGTTTCTGACTGTGGGTCATGATATACACAGTGTGTCAGTGAGTGTGTTAATATTAATCTGTGTTCTCTGTCAGTGTGTTAATATTACTGAGGACAGTGGGGGTGTTTTACACTTCACATGGTTTATCTGACTGTGGGTCATGATATACACAGTGTGTCAGTGAGTGTGTTAATATTAATCTGTGTTCTATGTCTGTGTGTTAATATTCCTGAGGACAGTGGGGGTGTTTTACACTTCACAGGGTTTATCTGACTGTGGGTCATGATATACACAGTGTGTCAGTGAGAGTGTTAATATTAATCTGTGTTCTCTGTCAGTGTGTTAATATTCCTGAGGACAGTGGGGGTGTTTTACACTTCACAGGGTGTATCTGACTGTGGGTCATGATATACACAGTGTGTCAGTGAGTGTGTTAATATTAATCTGTGTTCTCTGTCAGTGTGTTAATATTACTGAGGACAGTGGGGATGTTTTACACTTCACAGGGTTTATCTGACTGTGAGTCATGATGTACACAGTGTGTCAGTGAGTGTGTTAATATTAATCTGTGTTCTCTGTCAGTGTGTTAATATTACTGAGGACAGTGGGGGTGTTTTACACTTCACAGGGTGTATCTGACTGTGGGTCATGATGTACACAGTGTGTCAGTGAGTGTGTTAATATTAATCTGTGTTCTCTGTCACTGTGTTAATATTGCTGAGGACAGTGGGGGTGTTTTACACTTCACAGGGTGTATCTGACTGTGGGTCATGATATACACAGTGTGTCAGTGAGTGTGTTAATATTAATCTGTGTTCTCTGTCAGTGTGTTAATATTGCTGAGGACAGTGGGGGTGTTTTACACTTCACAGGGTGTATCTGACTGTGGGTCATGATATACACAGTGTGTCAGTGAGTGTGTTAATATTAATCTGTGTTCTCTGTCAGTGTGTTAATATTCCTGAGGACAGTGGGGGTGTTTTACACTTCACAGGGTGTATCTGACTGTGGGTCATGATATACACAGTGTGTCAGTGAGTGTGTTAATATTAATCTGTGTTCTCTGTCAGTGTGTTAATATTACTGAGGACAGTGGGGGTGTTTTACACTTCACAGGGTTTATCTGACTGTGGGTCATGATATACACAGTGTGTCAGTGAGTGTGTTAATATTAATCTGTGTTCTCTGTCAGTGTGTTAATATTCCTGAGGACAGTGGGGGTGTTTTACACTTCACAGGGTTTATCTGACTGTGGGTCATGATATACACAGTGTGTCAGTGAGAGTGTTAATATTAATCTGTGTTCTCTGTCAGTGTGTTAATATTCCTGAGGACAGTGGGGGTGTTTTACACTTCACAGGGTGTATCTGACTGTGGGTCATGATATACACAGTGTGTCAGTGAGTGTGTTAATATTAATCTGTGTTCTCTGTCAGTGTGTTAATATTACTGAGGACAGTGGGGATGTTTTACACTTCACAGGGTTTATCTGACTGTGAGTCATGATGTACACAGTGTGTCAGTGAGTGTGTTAATATTAATCTGTGTTCTCTGTCAGTGTGTTAATATTACTGAGGACAGAGGGGGTGTTTTACACTTCACAGGGTGTTTCTGACTGTGGGTCATGATGTACACAGTGTGTCAGTGAGTGTGTTAATATTAATCTGTGTTCTCTGTCAGTGTGTTAATATTCCTGAGGACAGTGGTGGTGTTTTACACTTCACAGGGTGTATCTGACTGTGGGTCATGATATACACAGTGTGTCAGTGAGTGTGTTAATATTAATCTGTGTTCTCTGTCAGTGTGTTAATATTACTGAGGACAGTGGGGGTGTTTTACACTTCACAGGGTGTATCTGACTGTGGGTCATGATGTACACAGTGTGTCAGTGAGTGTGTTAATATTAATCTGTGTTCTCTGTCAGTGTGTTAATATTCCTGAGGACAGTGGTGGTGTTTTACACTTCACAGGGTGTATCTGACTGTGGGTCATGATATACACAGTGTGTCAGTGAGTGTGTTAATATTAATCTGTGTTCTCTGTCAGTGTGTTAATATTACTGAGGACAGTGGGGGTGTTTTACACTTCACAGGGTGTATCTGACTGTGGGTCATGATGTACACAGTGTGTCAGTGAGTGTGTTAATATTAATCTGTGTTCTCTGTCAGTGTGTTAATATTACTGAGGACAGTGGGGGTGTTTTACACTTCACAGGGTGTATCTGACTGTGGGTCATGATGTACACAGTGTGTCAGTGAGTGTGTTAATATTAATCTGTGTTCTCTGTCACTGTGTTAATATTGCTGAGGACAGTGGGGGTGTTTTACACTTCACAGGGCGTATCTGACTGTGGGTCATGATATACACAGTGTGTCAGTGAGTGTGTTAATATTAATCTGTGTTCTCTGTCAGTGTGTTAATATTGCTGAGGACAGTGGGGGTGTTTTACACTTCACAGGGTGTATCTGACTGTGGGTCATGATATACACAGTGTGTCAGTGAGTGTGTTAATATTAATCTGTGTTCTCTGTCAGTGTGTTAATATTCCTGAGGACAGTGGGGGTGTTTTACACTTCACAGGGTGTATCTGACTGTGGGTCATGATATACACAGTGTGTCAGTGAGTGTGTTAATATTAATCTGTGTTCTCTGTCAGTGTGTTAATATTACTGAGGACAGTGGGGGTGTTTTACACTTCACAGGGTTTATCTGACTGTGGGTCATGATATACACAGTGTGTCAGTGAGTGTGTTAATATTAATCTGTGTTCTCTGTCAGTGTGTTAATATTCCTGAGGACAGTGGGGGTGTTTTACACTTCACAGGGTTTATCTGACTGTGGGTCATGATATACACAGTGTGTCAGTGAGAGTGTTAATATTAATCTGTGTTCTCTGTCAGTGTGTTAATATTCCTGAGGACAGTGGGGGTGTTTTACACTTCACAGGGTGTATCTGACTGTGGGTCATGATATACACAGTGTGTCAGTGAGTGTGTTAATATTAATCTGTGTTCTCTGTCAGTGTGTTAATATTACTGAGGACAGTGGGGATGTTTTACACTTCACAGGGTTTATCTGACTGTGAGTCATGATGTACACAGTGTGTCAGTGAGTGTGTTAATATTAATCTGTGTTCTCTGTCAGTGTGTTAATATTACTGAGGACAGTGGGGGTGTTTTACACTTCACAGGGTGTATCTGACTGTGGGTCATGATGTACACAGTGTGTCAGTGAGTGTGTTAATATTAATCTGTGTTCTCTGTCAGTGTGTTAATATTCCTGAGGACAGTGGTGGTGTTTTACACTTCACAGGGTGTATCTGACTGTGGGTCATGATATACACAGTGTGTCAGTGAGTGTGTTAATATTAATCTGTGTTCTCTGTCAGTGTGTTAATATTCCTGAGGACAGTGGGGGTGTTTTACACTTCACAGGGTGTATCTGACTGTGGGTCATGATGTACACAGTGTGTCAGTGAGTGTGTTAATATTAATCTGTGTTCTCTGTCAGTGTGTTAATATTCCTGAGGACAGTGGGGGTGTTTTACACTTCACAGGCTGTATCTGACTGTGGGTCATGATATACACAGTGTGTCAGTGAGTGTGTTAATATTAATCTGTGTTCTCTGTCAGTGTGTTAATATTACTGAGGACAGTGGGGGTGTTTTACACTTCACAGGGTGTATCTGACTGTGGGTCATGATATACACAGTGTGTGAGTGAGTGTGTTAATATTAATCTGTGTTCTCTGTCAGTGTGTTAATATTACTGAGGACAGTGGGGGTGTTTTCCACTTCACAGGGTTTATCTGACTGTGAGTCATGATGTACACAGTGTGTCAGTGAGTGTGTTAATATTAATCTGTGTTCTCTGTCAGTGTGTTAATATTACTGAGGACAGTGGGGATGTTTTACACTTCACAGGGTGTATCTGACTTTGGGTCATGATATACACAGTGTGTCAGTGAGTGTGTTAATATTAATCTGTGTTCTCTGTCAGTGTGTTAATATTACTGAGGACAGTGGGGGTGTTTTACACTTCACAGGCTGTATCTGACTGTGGGTCATGATGTACACAGT